>NC_046981.1:11199032-11266532 GCF_009769545.1 Cyclopterus lumpus | reverse complement strand
GAGAGAAGGCGTGTTTCACTCACAGGAAAAATGTCTTGCTGGTTGCACTGAGCATGAGGATGCTGCTCTGCATTACTCAGCGAGTGCTGCTGGCCTTGCCACTGGGGCCACACTGCCTCTGCTGCTCGAGAGGGAAACTGCGGCCCGGACCGAGAACCATCTGGGATGAAGCACAGCGGGGTGAGATGATGCACCAGTATAACAGAGACACAGGTTCACAGATATATGCACATAACCTACCATAACCATTGCCGTTGAGGCCGGCATGTGCATTAATGGGTGGGTAGTTTGCATTGTTGGTTGGGGTGGGAGCAGCACCTGTCGGCATCTGGCCAAAAGAGTTGGAAGAGCTACTGCCAAATCCTCCCATGGGAGCAAACTGCGGAGGCATGGTCTTTGCAGCTTGTGGAGCCACCTGCTGGTAACAAAAATTGAAGAGTAAGTCATTGGTAAATAACTGATGATAAAATAACTGGGATAGACCATAAAAGTATCATTATATAAAGTCTCATTTGCGAATGAAGATTGACTTAACATACCACGTAAGGCAAAACAAAGTCAGCTTCGCTACATTAATCTTGTTATACTGACTTACCTGGTTATTAAATTGTGGTCTGACTCCAGCTGCGGCTCCAGGCCATCCTCCAGATGGTCCTCCATGAAGGGGGCTGACAGTGCTGGAGGGGGTGACCGACTGAGGGGCTCCATTCTGACGAGACATCTGAGCCAGCATCTGCCCTGCCGAGTGGGCTGGCGGTGCCATCTGTGGAGTCATGCTGACCGGCCTGCAGACAAAAGTGTAGGGAATATCGAGCTCTGTTTGTTACCTGGCAGTCATCTACTGCAAGAAAACAACAACATCAATTATCCTCTTATCAAACATTTTAGAAACTGTTGAAAACATCTTACATGATGTCAAAAAATAAATAAAACATGATGAAAACCCACTATGAATTAAAGATTTGCAACAAATGAAGACATTGTATTCAAAGTCAGCATAGCAGTGAGTAAATACTTGAACGATACAATAAGTGCTTTTAGGAATACATTCTGAAGGGACCATCATCTTTGTCAGGCAGCATCTGCACCAACTTAGCACACATGGGGGAAGCCTTTATTCTTTTAAACCCTTCATGTGGCAGACTCACATTTGAGGGAACTGGGAGTTGTCCCATCTGCTGTTGTTGCACACTAACCAATATCATACAAAAGAAGTGCCCCTGCTAGCTCTGTTCTGATAGGCAAATCCTCGAGACATGCAAACCAGTTGGTTACATACATGTGTCAATTCACTCATGTTCACAACAGCAAGGAGTCCCTGTTGGTTTGTATAGTCTACCGTAGATAACCATTCCATTGTCTTCAGATCTCAAATTTAGTACACTAACAGAGTTTGACAAATTCACTGTTGTTATCCCAAGCTAAAGTTGGGCAGTCCACAAAGAAAAGAAAACTTTTGTGCAGCAGGGGCAATTGTTGCCAATGTTGGACGTGCATGTGTAGAATAGCCAATAGGAACTCCTCTGAAATTACCTGTGACTGGCCAAGTCTCCTGTCACACGGTACATTTTCTAAAAGCCTGAAAACAGACAAATGTAGGTGCAGAAGACTAGTTTTCTCTAAGACCACTTTAATTACAATATACTAAATGGTTAATGAGGATTTTGCAGCTTAACCTTATTAATCAGACCTCAAGATAACAGGGTAAGAACCATCCGAATGCTTCTGGTTTCTGTGACGTGATGTTTTCCATGTGTACATGTAACCGCATGCACAGACATGTATACACTGAAGACCTATTCCTACCTGTATGCATCATTGGAACGACCAGCATCGAAGCTATTGGCTGAAGGGTAGATCTGTGCGGTGGGAGTAGAGATGGAGGGCAGGCCTTTGGTTTGATCTGGGCCTTGGAAAAGGGAGGGGTACAGCTCGGGCTTCTCAAGGCTCTTGCTAGGGTCGGGACCCGCCGCTGTCACTGGCATCTGAGGACCACCAAAATAATCAGTCAGGGATCACTTTATCATTTCTGTAATTAATTCAATGACATTCACAATAGACGGAGGAGCCTGAAATCATGGTAGCAGGTGACATATCTCCCAATCTCAAGATCGTTTGTAGCATGAAACCACAGATTTGTCTTCACAACATAACAGCTTCTACCCTTAAGCAGCAGTCATAATATTAGAAAAACTGAGTAAATAAAGAGTACATAACATGACAAAGTAAACACTAAGTGCTCTGCCATCGGCAATTGGTTAAATTGAATAATGTGTTGCTAGCAGTAACCACTGCAGGCACAGTTCCAGAGCAGTTTAACTGACATTTTGTTATGTCACCATTTTGTCAGATCTGTCCCAAGGCAAATATTGACAAGCATCTAATTATTTACTCCCCATACGCCCATGCTGTACCATCATCTGTAGGCCCTGTAGCTATTTTGCGATTGTTGTTATATGAGATATTAGTGTGCGCACAAAAAGGAGCGGGAGAGCTCGGCAGACATTTCACAACACATTGCAGAAAAGACTAAAATAGCTTAATATCGGTCTTCTATAGCACAGGTTAGACAAGACTCACTGCTTCTCAAACTGTGTCTGAGAAATCTATCAATCCACATCTTAAGTGGTTTTCACATCACTACAACCAAGAGAACGTACTACTGAACATTGAGAGATCTAAAAAAAAAACACACTGGTCGTTTTTCGAAAAGATAGTCATCAAACTGTGTTAAAATACTCATGAAACTTTTTTTTATGACTTTCCAGAACTTTTTCAGAAAACAGTTTTCAAACTCCATGACTTATCCAGTACGAACCCTGTGTTTTGCTCAAAGGCCAGCTGACAGAATAGGTTTGCGCCTGAATTAATAGTGAAGTTAAAAGAAGCGTTTAAAATCAAGATTGTGATTAAATGTGGCCCTTTTAGTCATGAACCTGCAATCCAAAGGATTTATGTTGGGAATACTTCTCGGCTTAAAATATCTTTAGATAAAAGTACCACAGAAAAAGTGTTCCATTTAATTCAAGCATGAACAACAGGCAGTCGTGATAATGGTTCTCTCCCTCTCTCAACACCCGGTTCTGTTTTCCTGCAAAGCAAACATCCTGCCACAAAAAGGCCTGACCAGTTCCTACAGCAGGGGACAAAAGACCCAGGAGAAACAAGGTGTAATCTATGCTTCAATCAAACTCGACATACTGTACATTCATGCGTCCCCACATGTGCATGACCTAACCTGTGAGAGGGCGGTTGGTCCTGCCTCATAGAGACCGTCTCTGGATCCACCTCCCTCTAGCTCGGCCTGCTGCTGCAACTGCCTGAAAAGGGACACACAGAAGGACGGTCTAAAATAGCTTAATTTCCATTTCCAAACACCTGCTGAGAAGCCCAAACACCTGCTGACAAAATAGCACTCAACCCGCCACCGGTCACCATGGCAACATAAAAGAGAAACTAGGAGAGAAGAGGAAGACAGTGACAGGAAAGTATGTTATACAAATACATACTGCTAACATGCTACACTCCCTGTGTTAAAAGTCTATATTCACTACTTACTATGAGACATGCTTCTTATTAGAAAATAGCAATGTTTTTATAACTCTACAGAGACAAATACAGTGGAGAGAAGAATCACCCACAGTAGGAAATGAAAACTAGAAACAGAAGGACTGCAGTTTGCTAGAAACAGCTGTAGTCTCCCATGAAGAAGCAGCCCTTGTTCTCCCATGCAGGGGGAGGATAGTCAGGCCAGGCCTGGTCTCACCTGGCAGCCACCTGCCCAGGGCCGAGCATTACAGGAGGGCAGTTTGGACTGCTCTGACCCAGGGAGGGGGAAAGCGCACCCACTGGGGAAGAGATGGGTGGGAGGGGGTCCTGAGTTGAGTTTCTACTGCCCCACAATCAGAGATGGGTGCAGAGGAGAGGTGTAGGGAGAGAATGATCAGTGTGTGGTGTAATAAAAGGGGTTGTGTTGAGGGTGTAAGAGGAACTGGGGATGTAGGGTGATACGCATTCAGACATCTTCTGTGAAGGGATGTTTCACAGAAGTCACATTTCAAAACGTCAATGGTGTAATTATGTACTGGATTTGATGGTGTAATTGAGTTACATAATTATCGGTAAAATCTGTGTGTGACTCACTTGACATTGACATTGGTACAGATGATATACTCAATCTCCTCTGAAAACGGGTTCTGGAAGGTGAAGGAGCTGGTTCTCATCCAGATCCATTCTCTCGATTTGGAGCGAAACCGAAACATCACTGACAGGACCTGGCCCTTCAGCTTCACCACCTGTGGGCAAAAATCCAGCACGCCAAACAGTCACAATTTGGTATTTTCATAATCAATGACCACACGAAAGATATCAGGTTACATAGGTAATTGGTGTCAGGTTCTTTAGTGAGAGGGAGCAGTTTCTTTCCCAGCCTGAATGTCTCTGAATTGTACCAATAGTATTCTTTGTTGTGGAAAGTGTCTGATTCAGACTGAGGCCACTTTGGTCAGTTTTAGTCTGACTTTGAATGACTTTATTCAGATTGTCCTACCTGTTGGAAGCTGTCTCTTAGTAAGCCCTGGTCTTCAGGGTAGGCAAACTCGAGAATGTTCTTCCCCAATAAGTCCTGCAACACACAGCAGATAATAAAAACCCCCATTAGCTCAGAAGACTCTAATGCCAACTTCTTGCACCAAAGGTTGTTCAAGGATGCCATCTGACATTTCCACAAGCCGAGAGTCTTACCTGTGGCTGGTAGCCGATAGCTGCCAAGCAGCGGTGGTCTACGAAGGTGAACATGCCCTGACAGTTATGGCGCGAGATGAACTCCACTGGAACACTAATACTGTTGACGTCTGTGTCACCTGGGCAACAAGTTACCTAACGAAAGGGAAAAGATTTTAGCACAATCATTGTAACGTAAAGGATGCAAGCTACCACCATAATGTTAAATGGGTCAAAACCACATTGTGCATGAATCACATTTATTTATATTCTTATATGTTCAATTTAATTACCTATGTTTTGAGTGCTTACTCAAAAGTCATGATGGATTTCTTGCAATCAACTGCTTGTAAACAATATTTTATAAAACACTAACAGTGCAAAAGTCAGCTGTAATCCACTTCAGGCAAGACCATAAATTGTGACCAAAAAATATGGAAAGATTATGTTATTCTTAGATTGTTGATATAGGGATCAAATATTACTGCAGTTTGTTAGAAATATAAATGTGCACTGATGTAAAGAGCCATACAAAAACACAACTCTTATTTCATTGTATCAAATATATACACTACTCAATAATAAACTTACATGATCAGTTCAAAATGATTTGTTCTATTGTTCGACTTGCTTCAGAGTAAAAGCCACATGTGCATATCTCTACACACGAGGCATCCATCATACCTGTAATCGCCCAATTGCAACCAGACAGAAGCGACTCCCCTGAGTGTTGTCTGATTCATCATCTGTTAATGATACTCCTAAAACACAAACATGCAAATGTGTTAACTTGGGCCACAAAGAATAACTCACAAAAAGGATTTATCAGATTTAGCATAGTTTGAAGGGTCTAGTCATATTAGCGACATATGGCCGACCCTAGTAAAATTACTAGTTTTACCTGAAGGGGGCCAGGACTTGATGTATCCTGTACAGTGGACCACTACATACTGGGGCTCGCCTTCCTTAGCTGTACCCAAACCATTCCTGAGATGAAGGAAGAAATTATAATATAAACTTCAAAAATGAATCAGTCCCTAATTGTTCAAGTAGTAAAAGTGTGCCAACGTGCATCTTATTGCTACTGGGCTACGTATGTTTATTTCTACACAGTAATCCCAACTTTATTTATTTTTATTTGGTTGTGGTCACCTGTTTCTATTCCTCAGGAAGTTCAGTCTGTTCATGGACAACGGTTCCACGGGACAAGAGCCACACCTGCAAATACACATGGGCCACAACATGAACAATTTATACATCTGGACACACATCGATATAAATGATGAACTGGATAACTAACTGAAGTATGAGTCACACCTCATTCTGCAGATGAATGATCGACGGGCTCCCATACTCATTCTAGAAGATGCCTGCTGGCCTTCTTTCTTTACTGTTCCTGTCTTCAAGTCCAACATCCTCCCTTTAGGGTAAACAAAGAATAGACTCAATCAAGGTTGTAATGAGCGATCATGTGCCAACATTTTTTTATATTGACAACACTTTGGGAATAAATAGTGATAATAAATCTTCTGCTGTCTGCATATTTAGTGTCAGTGTATGCCGTGTACCCGTGTTGTTATTCTCGGCAGTAGAGAGCTGCTCTCTGAGCTTTTCTGTATCATCCGGGTGGAGCTGATCATACAAGGAGGAGCCCAGCCATTCAGACTGTGCCTGGTTGAGGACAGGTGTCAGGGAGTCAGAGACGTAAACAATGCGGCCAGTCTCGCATGACACCACAAACAGGAAGCCGTCGGCTGCCTCCAAGATGAGGTGCTTCAGTTCCTATAGACAGATGGCAGCAAAGACAGGCTAAGCAGTGCGAATGAGAGACCGATCATCCAGCATGATGATCTAAAGTCTGTGTTTATAATTTATTTTGTGACGAAACGCTGTACATTACTCTGCACGTAACTGCTTTTTCCACTTTTGTTTCTCAGCACTTACTCTGCGCGATGACAATTAAGTTACATTTAATCTAAACTAATTTATGCATTATGGTCCTTGAAATAGCTGTCTACATTGTTGACCTGGAGTTGGTGTATAAATACATGTGCTACGCCCATAAAAATGACACCAGTTGCTTTATTTCAGGCACAAAAGCCTCACTTACAGTAATTGCATATTTATAAAGTGCGTTTATAAAAAAATATCTGTTTGAACATTACAAAACTATATTACACACCTCAATTTCTACATTTCTCTCACAGTTGCTCATACCTGGTCAGTGAGAAAGGAAGGTTTGTACGACCCATCCGAGTTAGTACTGCCACTTCCCCTTAGAGCCTTCATATGGGACACGGCCATTCGCAGGATAGTTAGTTTGTCTGGCTTCCTTGCTAGTGCACTGCAGGTGGGCACCATGTCGGACAATTCTGTGATGTAGGCAGTCATCTTGTTCCGCCTTCGCCTCTCAATCTCACTGTGGTTCTCCCTGAAGCGAGGAAACGACGACGGGAGGCAGAGATGGACAGGATAGGAGGGATTGAAATGGGGGAAACAGATGGGCAACATGGAGTAGAGTTTAGAGTTAATGCTGCAATGTAAGTATGCCAACTGGGTAAAGGAGGTGAGAATGAGAGAAATAATGGTTGCATAAAAACTATAAATCAATTATCTGTAAAAAATGATAGTGAGAAAACAAGAGTATGGCCTTTCAAGTCCAGTTGGTGACAAAAGAGAGCAAGTGCAGAAAGAGAGAAAGAACACTTAGATCTCCTGAGAGGGGGAAAAGAAAAAAGACAGAGGAAAGTTGCTCAAGAGGAAGGGATTACCCAAAAGTCCCTGAGTCACACACAGCGTCGCAGTTAGTGACATATAAAACAGTGGTGGGCAGAAAAAAACAACAAGCTGCCTGTGGTAAAGAAGCATACCATTCTGACAGGCACAAAAATAGACACATAGAGCGAGGAAACAGTGCATTCAATATTGATACAAGCAGGAGAGGGACCCTTCTACAGTGTTACAGGCCATACCTGGCTTGTTTGTCCTTTATCTGCAAAACCCTGACCTTCTTCCAAAAGCCACGACATGAAACCAACTCACTAAAACACAGGCCCTAAAATCACTACCAAGTGTAGGAGTAAAACATAATAAATAAAAAAAGCAGATGGCGTGCAGCATGGGGGGTACCCGTTATATAAATAATGTTGCTCCCCGACACCCTCTTCACACACATCCATCTCTTAATTTGTTCTCCTACCTGGCAAAGCGCTCTTTGTCATTGCCGCCTAATGTTTCATCGTCACACCTGAGGAAAAACAAAGAAAACATTGATTGTTATCGCAGCCGCTTAGACAATCCAAACACTTGATGTACCTCATCTTGCTTTATGACAGAACAATCTGAGTCAAATGAACCTGAACAACTTGTTTCCTTCGTCGTCATCATCGTCATCATCAAAGTCTGGCCTGTCAAAACGAGAAAAGAGACACATATCAAACGAATATTCTCACAATAATGTTGACCAAGTGTCAAAAACTAAACTAAACCAGTCAGCAAATACAAATGATCCTGTCGGAAATATCAGCACACAAGTTACCACACACACACACAAACTTACGCAGCTCTTCTTTTGTTGGTCCCTTTTGGTACAACAGCCCCGCCACTTTCTTGGGTCCCACTTGCCCCCAGACCCAGATTTGGGTCTGTTAACTCTATTAATAACACACAGGCACAGAGAGACGACATGTAGCAGGGATGACAGGTGCTTTCCTAATGAGCCTCGAGCTCTCAAAGAGAAACTAAACCACTTACTGAAGCAATAAACACAAGCTGCCATTACCGCACGCAGCTGACATTGGTTGCATTTCACAACCTGTGTGTTCAACATCAAATTAGCGCCACGTCAACTATTTGTGATTAGTGTTTGTAGATCGTGGAGCGCAAAGACAACCAGGATACTAAGCTACTGTTGAAGCTAAACGTGGCATCACGTTCCAGATATCAATCTTAACCGAGCTAACCAACCGCAGCTTGGTAGTCAGCTGACTTAGATGTGTGTCTTTTTAACCGTAACTCATTTAGACCGGCAAAAGTATCACAACAAAGTTATTTTAATAGTCAGCTAGTAGCTAATGTAGCATGTTAGCTATCTTCGGCTGCTAAGCTAGCACTTAGCCGCCGCTGTCACGCAATCTTTAGGAAACTGTCCTCTTTGGCTCTAAAACCTTTTTTTTCTTCTCACAACTCGCGAACAATTGCACAACACTATGCGGCTAAACAATCGCAGCGACTTTTAAAGCTCTTTACCTGTGTTTGAAGAGGTCATGTCCGTCTGAAATAACATAAACAAACAACTTCGGCTGCGGAAAAAGAAAAGAATTCGCCCAAACCCCTTCGCCCCTCCTCTTGTTAGCTGGGTGAAGGCTAACAAGTGCCCGGTCACGTGCGCGCCTTTACTTTGTGCTATAAACGCACGAGGACCTAACACACAGACGAATGGGACGGTTTGGCTCCTCCAATTCGTCCTTTTATCGGTTTAAATCCCCCCTTTCTATCCAAGATGGCGCTTCAGGCTACAGAGCAGAAGCTGTCTACTCTTTTCCTTTCTCCGCTTCCTATTGGACGTCACGAGTCAGATACAAATGACGTCACACGTTTACATTTGTATCCGTGTTTTGCTTCGCCCCTCTGACAGCGGATGAACCTCCTGCAGTGCTGGAGAGTAAATACAGCCTCGTGTCAGTAACTATCCGAGAACTCGAGTATCGTACTGAAAAACAATTTACAAGGTTAATATGAGTATTTTAATGTAGTGCAACTTTATAGTTTGTAATAAGTATTCCACTCATGACTTGGAGGAAAATATACTCAGAATAAAAAAAGTTGTATTGTGCAGAGACCCCTTTCAAAGTGTTATAACACGTGAACATATACAGTATAAACTGATGCATTCATGTCACTGCTGCAGTTGGTCAATAAGGAGATGATTTAAACTATGCTATACACTACTAATCTACAATATATTTTATTAGCTCATCATATTTGTTTTTATGAAGAATAGTATCTGCTCAAATAATGCAGAAGAGTAAAAAGGTACATCATTTGAGTGAAAGTAGAACGTACAGTATACTGTATTCCAGTAAAGCACAGATATCTCAAAATTGTACTGAAGCACAGCAATTGAATACATGTACTGAGTTTTCACTTGAAGTACAAGTACATAAGTAATTTACAATGTGAGAGGTCTGATTATTAGGGCTATTTTCTTCAGAGTGAATACATTAATACGATTTAACAGGATGACATCATTTTCAAATCTGTAAAAATTGTGATATATTGTAAGTTTATGCCAGATGGACTTTTAAAGGACAACATCATGTTTAATGTTGTTGTTTTTGATTTATTTACTGGCAGTTAGAAATGTAAAGTATTTACTGACATAATGGTTAAAAAAAGCTGCTTTTATTGTGATTCATGATCTTTGCTTTTATTATTAATAACAATACTTAGGCATCATTGAACAACAAAATAAGAAAGAAATAACACTGTAATTAGGACACAGCTGTTTCTTCTGTATCACCGAGGAAGAGAGGTTGCTGGTTGGTCTGGGTTAGTAAAAACAACGTGGTGGTGGAATGAGAGTGAGTTTAAAATGGAGGTAGTCTGTAAGGAAGCGGAGTGACTGATTGATACAGTGGAGGTAGGAAATACGAGTCTTAAGAGTTGGTTCTGTGAGGTGGAGAAAGGAAAGAAAACGAGTGGCCATGAAGACAGGAGAGAGCGCTTCCCATACATTACAGTTAAGGCACTTAACACGCAAACAACTTTAAAGCATAACAACAAAAGAGCAACCCTCATTTCTTGAATCCTCCACGAGTCTCAAACACTAAACTGCAAGAAAGAAAGTTTACCTCCTTAACATCAAATAACAACACTTGTAAAACCAGTTTCAGAAACACAATCATACCTAAAATCATTCACTTAGATCAACATTTAAAATTCTAACCCAGGTTAACAAACATAACCCAGGCTACAAGGCAGTGAATTGAAGAAATCTGGCCCATATTTGTAAAATCTGGAAATGGTTAATCTGTCCCATTCCAATCGAGAAACCCACCATTGCAATGATTATATTGAGTCATCGGTTTACAGCGGGTGGCAGCATCAGCGTGATTCACAACACAACTGGATCAAACAGCTTCAGCCGAACCAGAGAGGAAAAACATTCAGCTCCGTCAAAAACTAGCAGGAAGCTGAGATTTATATTGCAGTGTTTGTGCTAAGCACTCGTTTCTGGGTATTTTTGACTGCTCAGACAGCAAAGAACTGAGAATGATAACCTTTGCAGGTCAGATGTCTCTTTTGGAAGAAAGAATTGTAAATAATGAGATCTGCTGGTTTAAGAATAAAACATCGATTAAAACAAGAAAGCAAGATGTTCTTTATGTTTAGAGAAATAACTGATGCCAAATGTACTCCTTAAACCTTAAAAGGGAGACACATGTATAAATGGCACAGGCCATATTGGAGAGCCGAGGCACGGAGGCCCAGTGCACACTATTACAGTGTATCAGAGACACTGTATGTAGTGCAAAGACGTTGCAACAGCTGAACACTTGCGTAATTGCATAGACAGAAAATTAGGGAATGCCCTATCGTCTCGCTTTTTAAAAACTAAATTTCACTCTTTTGTTCTTCTATTAGAAAACAAAAAAGATGCAACGAAATACTGCAACACACGGTTAAAGCTGAATGCATTTGTTTTTTTTAATGGCATTTTAACAGCCATCATCTGGCTCTAAGGCACACAGAACATGGAAAGCTAAAAAGAAGCACCATCACCCCCCTCCTTTGTCCATTTTCTCCCCTGTCTCTTTGAATTTCTTTCTCTCTCGTGACAAAGCGAATCAGCCATGCCATTTCATGTAGTGTGTATCATCTGCCGGACCTCTGTGCCCTCTAAACAGACAAATTAATGTGTCAAGTGTGTTTTTGTGTTGTGCAAAAGTAACAGTGTCAAATTTCCTCAGGATACCTGCTGTTCTTGATTTTAGGGGAATGACCCCCACCAGCCCCACACCATAATCCTTTGTTCTTTCTCTCTCTTTTCATCCCTCCCTCCTGCTCCCCTACCGAGGGATATGAGTCCTTCTCACATTTGTTCGTCCTGACACTTGTTTGCTTTCACTCTGTCTTGCTGTGGTTGTTGTTGTGGACCGTGTGACCGTTCTGCACCGGCCCTTTCTTCTTCATGTTACTGTTATCCTCCTCTTCCTCGTCTGATTCATCTGTTTCATCTTTGTCACTCCTTTCATCGTCCACTTTTTCCTGAAAAACAACCAAAAAAAGAGTCTGAAATGTGTCAATAATCAACGCTCAAACTGTCCTGGAGCTCTGCCAGTGTCAGAACAAGCTCAACCCATCCAGTTACATGGTTGCACGTGGGTGTGTGTGTGTGTGTGTTTGTGTGTGTGTGTGCGTGTCTTGAGGGTGTAAGCACTTCCTTGATTTTAAAACAGAATCTTACTTTTTAAATTACAATTCAACCGCTTTCAGCACTTCAACATGTCAGCTGACAGAATATTTTTTCTTTAAGGGGGAACATCAAAGTATGTCTTGGTGCTACTGCAGAAACAAACTATACGCATTGTGTGGCAAAGAGGGAGGTACATCAAGTCTGATAGATTGCCTCATGATCTGGTGGTGTGGAGTTAGAAACAAGGGGTCCTACTCGACCTCTGTAGCCTGCGTCTCGACTCTTCTTGAAGCTACATTAACTGCTATTATCAAAAACACCCAAATATCCAACAAGTGGTTTTATTGTGGATAATGTAGACACCAAGTTGTGGACAAGTAAGAAAGATGTATAGAATAAAAAAGCTGATATCTCTGGTTCTGCTTGTGCGATTTTGATCCTTTTTTCTTTTGTTTAAATGGTCATCACGAGTCAGACAATAACTACAGGAGTGCACGGCTTCGAGTGTGAGTTCATCGGCTTTCTGTGATTTTTCTCAAACTGACAACCCAACTCCTGAGACCTTAACAAAAACACCTCCAGCCCCTCTAACAACAACTTTCAGTGCTGATAAGCAGTTTGCATCAACGGAGTGAGCACTTTGGTTGACACTTCATCTGACATGGTTTTTCAGTTCATACACCTGAACTGTCTCTCAGGTCTTCCACTTCAACTGACTCTTCCAGCTCAATGTACACTCACTGAAACTTCAATTTCTTGGAGGACTTTTATTTGCTTCTTTTGGTATTTCAAATGTAATTTTCTTATTTTCCTTTTCTAGTGTTTTATTTAATCTTGTTTATTTTTATTTACTTTCTATTCATTTCTTAATAAATGCTGTATGGTGAAGATGTGAGAAATGTTGACGGTTAAATGGAGGGAAGACAGAATATTGAATTTTGCATTAGATTTGTTTGTCTGCTTACATTGTGGGTGAGGAAGCGGATTGCTATGCGTATAATGAGGACCGCCCAAAAGATATGAAGACACTGCAGAATCATCAAAAGTCCATTGAAAAAGTAGTAGCCAAAGAAGGGTTCATAGATGGTCACTGGATAAACCCAAGTACAGTAAATAATCCTGCAATAGAGACAGAGAGGATTATGGACATAGTAACTTAAATAACATACAGGTGCATATCACAATAATATGTTGAAACAATTGTTTAAAATGTGTGTGTACCAAAAGGGAAAGATGACCAGCCGAGTGATGATGAAGATTGCAGCAAATACAATGAAGATGTAGTTACAGGCATTTCGCCACCCAGCATAGTTTAACATCTTTGCTGACTGTCAGAGGAAGAAAGAAAGAGTTTAATAGGGCAGTTGCAGATAAATATATAATGTTTGTTCGACCAAACTAAAGATGACCGAAGTGGAGTTTCCACCACAAGGTGGCAATGTGTCATCAGTGTGTCGGAATTTGCCTCATTCATTGCACCCAGTGAATCATGTGTGAACAAATCTGGCAGGGGATACATTATGTTGCAGCATGGTAGGTATAAATGACATCAACATAAAATATGATAATTATTCATACTGGCCCGACGAATATGTATGCTTGTGTGCTAATCAAAATACTATGAATGTATGAATGGCCTTTACCTCAAGGAGGTAATCGGAGGAGTCGTGAACCAGCATGATGAGAGTTCCAGCACGGATGTAGTTAACGCACCAGGAGAAGCTGAGGAGGAGGATGGTTGCCACATGGTGAACAATCTGCTCCTTGAAGTCCTAAAGAGAAAGCAAAAGGAGACATGGTTGTTGTGCTGAGAAAAGGGAAATGTTGGGAATAAATATTCATGTCTCGCATGTTTTAATCGTGTGAGTGAGAAGTGGTAAACTCTGCTTCAGAGGCATCTAGGTTAGAATAATCATTTGCATGAACACATTGTGACTCTTTAGCAAGATTTTCTCCCACTGCGCTCAGCTGACACTGGCTGAGCAAAGTCCAAACACTCTCTCACTCTCTCACACACACACACACACACACACACACACACACACACACGTGCAACAACAGTCTAATGTCCAGCCAGGTGTCAAACTGACTGATCAGAGTAAGAACAGACTTCCTCTTACGTACAGTGAATTACAATGTAATAACCACATGAAAGTGGAACACAAACTACTGTAGATTATATCTGTTTAAACAAATAAATTCACTCACTTTGCGTTTGACATCAGTCGCCACACTGAAGAGCAGAGAGCTGTAGAAACCCAGCTCGATCATATAGTACCAATACTGAGATGGGAGGAGAGTCTGAAGGAGAGGAAACAAAGCTTTACTTAAAATCGATACATCAATTTGAGCAAAACTATCTTGGGAACTAGGGCTGCAACTAGCAATTATCATCACTATTCCTGATTGATCTTATTATCTTTATTTTCTTGATCAATTCATTAATAGTTTGTTCTATAATAATGTTAGAAAATACTGAAAGATGTTAATTATAAGTTCTTAGAGCCCAGGCAGACACATAAGAAAGGCTCCAAAAAGCCAAATATATTTAGTTCATTATTACAGAAGACAGACTGGTGTATTTTTGCATTTATGTTAAAAAACGTAATTAAATGATGAGCGGCTTATTGAAATGAAAAAAACATTTCAGCTCTATTGGGAACTCTATATTTGGAGGGTGTCTTTTGATTTGTGTCTCAGACTTTCTGCAGTATTCTTCAAATAAAATGTAAAACTTATTAATACCACAACAATGCAATTCTATACCCTTTTCACAGTCCATACCAGTGAACGAATAGTGTCCCTCAACCCAGAAATGAGTTAGCATTTGTACTTCTTTTCTATTTTCCCTCAGATACTCTGGTGCATTCAGTGTACATAGCCATCCCAGACTTACCAGCACAGGGAAACCTTGCCACATCTCCTTCAGGTCATACAGCCAAGGTTTCTGGAAGGAGATATGCGATTTGAATGAGACATCAGAGCTCGACAGGTGTATTTATATCTACTAACTCAGCATGGCAATGAGTCAGCGCTGCCCCCCACTGTGAGAGGTAAGGTTATCACAGCGAAAAAAGACAGACTACTGTGGAAACTGTCATGTCACAATGGTGACGAATGAGCATGGGAACATAAAGAGAGGAGCTGAGGAGGGGTCGAGGTTAACATGGCAGTACTCACATCGATGAGGGCGGCCAGGCCAGCAATGAAAGCAAGAAGGTAAAAGGTAAATCTCCAACTGCAAGAGAACACACACACACACACACATACAACACACTTTCTACTCAGTCAATTGGCAAACGACACTGGACACATTTTCCACCAGCAGACACATAAACGCATCGCAAACACACAAACCCAAACACACAAGAAGGCCAGAATGAAATGCCAGGCTGAATGAGCAGCCTGGAAAAATCTGGTCAACGGCCCTGAGAATGTTAAATTAGGACACACACGCACACACACAGCCAAACACGTGCTAGCACACAATGAGCGCTGTCAGACAGTTTCCTGCCGGTGAATCCGGTAACAGAGGCAGTGAGGGGGTCATTCCCACTCCAGCCTCGAGTACAGGTGTGGAGAGGGGATTTCACACAGGAATCACAGCAGTAGAGACGACCAGAACACAAGAACAGAAAAGTGAATAGAAAGAGTGATACGCCAGTGGGGAAAGTAAGGGAGAGTAACGGAAAGCCTGTTGTGTGCACACAAACAACAGATTGATTCAGAAGAGAAATGCCATACCACACACAGCAAAAGACACACCAAACCGGGGAGCAACCAACACACATGCAGTCACATGCACACAAGCATCATATGAAGAAGAACATCAATCTGCAGACATATCATTCACACACACACACACACACACATATATATATAAACAATCTCAGTTGATGTGGAATGTAGATGTTGCAGGTGTTTCAGAGCCCTTTAAGGATTCATGAGACATGTTGAAGGATAGATTCCCATTGTTCAAAGTCTGTGCCTAAATGTACACAGTAACATCACATATGTTTAGGTCCAGTATGAACAGGAGGAATTATTACAACAATCCTATAGGCCTTCATCTGCACCTGACTTATTTTAAGATTTAAGATTTAAAAGATCCGCTCCTCCTATGAATCGCCACCTTAACGTGGTGGAGGAGTTTGAGTGGCTCAGTGATCCTGGGAGCTATGTTGTCCGGGGCGTCAGCCCCTGGTAGGGTCTCCCAAGGCAAACAGGTCTCGGGGGAGAGCCCAGACTAAGAGCGGTTCAATAAACCCTGATGAATAGCAGCCCACGGATTGTAGCCACCTTGCCCGGACAAGGGAAACCGGGGCACCCTCCCGGAGCCAGACCCAGGAGGGGAGCTCGTCGGCGAGCGTCTGGTGGCCGGGCTTTCGCCCATGGGGCCCGGTCGGGCTCAGCCCGAAAGAACAACATGGAGCAGCTGTCACCCTGTGGACCCACCACCCGCAGGGTGAATTATCGGGGTCGGGTGCTATGCAGACCGGGCGGCGGGCCAGGCGGGAGACCTGGGCGGGCCGATCGCCGGCGGCATAGACTAGCTCTAGGGACGTGGAACGTCACCTCACTAGCGGGGAAAGAGCCGGAGCTGGTGCAGGAGGTGGAGCGGTACCAGCTAGATATAGTTGGGCTCACCTCCACGCACAGCATGGGCTCTGGAACCAAGCTCCTGGAGAAGGGTTGGACTTTGTCCTTTTCTGGAGTTGCCCAGGGTGAGAGGCGCCGGGCGGGAGTGGGGATACTCACGAGCCCCCGGCTGAGCGCCGCTGTGTTGGAGTTTTCCCCGGGGAACGAGAGGGTCGCCTCCCTGCGCCTACGGGTTGCGGGGAGTAAGGCTCTGACTGTTGTTTGTGCTTATGCACCGAACAGCATTTCGGAGTATCCGGCCTTCTTGGAGTCGGTGGGAGGGGTCCTGGAAAGGGCGCCGCCTGCCGACTCCATAGTTCTCCTGGGAGACTTCAACGCTCACGTGGGCAATGACAGAGAAACCTGGCGGGGCGTGATTGGGAGGAACGGCTTGCCCGATCTGAACCCGAATGGTGTTTTGTTGTTGGACTTCTGTGCTAGCCACAGTTTGTCCATAACGAACACCATGTTCGAACATAAGGTGGCTCATAAGTGTACCTGGTACCAGAACACCTTAGGCCGGAGATCAATGATCGACTTTGTAATCGTATCATCTGATCTGCGGCCGTATGTCTTGGACACTCGGGTGAAGAGAGGAGCAGAGCTGTCAACTGGTCACCACCTGGTGGTGAGTTGGATCAGATGGCGGGGGACTCGGCTAGAGAGACCTGGCAAGCCCAAACGTGTAGTGAGGGTGAACTGGGAACGTCTGGCAGAGGATCCTGTCCGGGAGGTCTTCAACTCCCACCTCCGGAAGAACTTCTCACAAATCCCGAGGGAGGCTGGGGACATGGAATCCGAGTGGACCTTGTTCAAAGCCTCTATTGTGGACGCGGCTGCTCGGGGCTG
The DNA here is from genome assembly GCF_009769545.1 of Cyclopterus lumpus. NCBI lineage: Eukaryota > Metazoa > Chordata > Actinopteri > Perciformes > Cyclopteridae > Cyclopterus > Cyclopterus lumpus. The sequence continues at coordinate 11,248,906 of NC_046981.1, read as the reverse complement.
TGGCCGGAAGGTCATCGGTGCCTGTCGTGGCGGCAACCCTAGAACCCGGTGGTGGACACCGGGGGTGAGGGAAGCCGTCAAACTGAAGAAGGAGGCCTTTCGGGCCTGGCTGGCCCAGGGGTCTCCTGAAGCAGCTGACGGGTACCGGCGGGCCAAAAGGGCTGCAGCGACGATGGTCGCGGAGGCTAAAACTCGGGCATGGGAGGAGTTCGGGGAGGCCATGAAGAAGGACTTTCGGTTGGCCTCAAGGAAGTTCTGGCAAACCATCCGACGGCTCAGGAAGGGAAAGCAGGGTCTACCCCAGGCTGTTCTCAGCAGGGGGGGGGAACTGCTGACCCGGACTGGGGACATCGTCGGGCGGTGGAAAGAGCACTTTGAGGAACTCCTAAACCCGGCCAACATGTCCCCCGGAGAGGGGGCAGCGCCGGAAGACTTTGGGGTGGATTCACCCATATCCCTGGCAGAGGTCGCTAAGGTAGTCAAAAAGCTCCTTGGTGGCAAGGCGCCAGGGGTGGATGAGATCCGCCCTGAGATGCTGAAAGCGCTGGACATTGTTGGGCTGTCTTGGTTGACACGCCTTTTCAGTGTCGCATGGGGGTCGGGAACAGTGCCCATGGACTGGCAGACCGGGGTGGTGGTTCCCATCTTCAAGAAGGGGGACCGGAGAGTGTGCTCGAACTATCGTGGTATCACACTGCTCAGCCTCCCGGGAAAAGCTTATGCCAGGGTGCTGGAGAGGAGGCTCCGACCGCTTGTCGAACCTCAGATTCAGGACGAACAGTGCGGATTCCGTCCCGGTCGTGGAACAGTGGACCAGCTCTTTACCCTCGCAAGATTACTGGAGGGGTCCTGGGAGTTTGCCCAACCAGTTTACATGTGCTTTGTGGACCTGGAGAAGGCTTTCGACCGGGTCCCTCGGGGGTTTTTGTGGGGGGTGCTGCGGGAGTATGGGGTGCCGGACCCGTTGGCACGGGCCATCCGGTCTCTGTATGCCTGCAGTAGGAGCTGTGTTCGTCTCCTCGGTAGTAAGTCAGACACGTTCCCGGTGGGTGTTGGCCTCCGCCAGGGCTGCCCTTTATCACCGGTCCTGTTCGTGACCTTCATGGACAGGATATCTAGGCGCAGCCAGGGGGCGGAGAGGATCCGGTTCGGGAGTCTCGGGATCGCCTCTCTGCTGTTTGCGGATGATGTGGTCCTGTTTGCCTCCTCGGACCGTGACCTCCAGCATTCACTGGGGCGTTTTGCAGCCGAGTGCGAAGCGGCAGGGATGAGAGTTAGCACCTCCAAATCTGAGGCCATGGTGCTCTGCCGGAAACCGGCGGATTGCTCCCTCCAGGTGGGGGCAAACTGCCTACCCCAAGCGAAGGAGTTCAAGTATCTCGGGGTCTTGTTCACGAGTGAGGGTAAGGTGGAGCGGGAGATCGATAGGCGGATCGGTGCGGCTGCAGCAGTAAAACAGGCGCTGTACCGGTCCGTCTTAGTGAAGAGGGAGCTGAGCCGGAAGGCAAAGCTCTCCATTTACTGGTCGGTCTACGTTCCAACCCTCACCTATGGTCACGAACTCTGGGTCGTGACCGAAAGAACGAGATCTCGGATACAAGCGGCCGAAATGAGCTTCCTCCGTAGGGTGGCCGGGCTCAGCCTTAGAGATAGGGTAAGGAGCTCGGACATCAGGGGGGAGCTTGGAGTCGAGTCGCTGCTCCTTCGTGTCGAAAGGAGTCAGCTGAGGTGGTTCGGGCATCTAGTTAGGATGCCTCCTGGACGCCTCCCATTAGAGGTTTTCCGGGCACGTCCAACTGGTAGGAGGCCCCGGGGAAGACCGAGGACACGCTGGAGGGATTATATCTCCCGGCTGGCCTTGGAACGCCTCGGGATCCCCCAGAATGAGCTGGAAAGTGCTGCGGGTGAGAGGGAAGCCTGGGTCGGCCTGCTGAACCTGCTGCCACCGCGACCCGACCCCGGATAAGCGGGTGATAATGGATGGATGGATGGAAGATGCAAACCGATCCTTTAAAATGTTGAAGCGCTAAGAAAACCTTTCCAAGCTATTGAGCAATCCCATCTACTGTAGAAAATCATGTCATGTGATCAAACGCTCCAGAACAGCAGTGGCATTGTAATGAGTGCATGTTAAAAATAAAGGGCTACTTTTGCCCTCAGAAATATGCTCATATAGCCATGTGTGTGTGCGTATGCGGGTGATTACCTAGCCTCTCGAAACTTTTTGAGCAAACTGGGTCTGTCTTGGTTCCTCCGTCTCCTGAACCATTGGTGCACTTGTCTTCCTGAATAGCCGGTCTGCTTGCAAAGACTTGTTATTGAAGTCTGAGAACGCACAAAGAAAAATGATTTAAGTATTCAATTGACTGACCAAACACACAACACACTACTTTTTAAAGTGGGTAGGGGTGTGTCCGAACATGTACCTCTGTGGGGGTTTTGGTAATGTTACAGTAGTAGGATTCCAGTGTGGGGTTGTGAGGGACTTTGAGCCGCGCTGTCTCTTTCACCCCAAGCAGAGAAGCCAGGGGTGTAGCCACTGTCCTGCAATCACAAAAAGGTTGTAAATATTAAAAGGAGATGACATGTAGATACTTTAAAGACAGTACAGGGTGCAATCATGGAAACTCTTTTAATTTGTAACAAAGATTAATTCAAATGTAAAGGTAAACTAAGCATATAGACTACACCTTAGAGGCTAGGATGATGAAAGTCAGGATGACGAGAGTTAAGTATACTAACAAATTAAGTAAATAACTACTATGAAAAAACACACATGAATCACTTAAAGGAACTGAGCTTTACTTGTTATGGAGAACGGCATAACATTGGGAAAAATTAGATAATTGCAGAGATAAAAATAACATTCCTGGTGTAAAATAACTCATATATTAAATTTAATTAAATAATTCAAGGTCAGAGGATGAGATACTGATAGGCAGACTAAAGGAGAAAGAAAAAGATGAGAAGACAGCCCTCAGAGAATAGACTGGGCAGAACATTTTTTAAATACAGAAGAAGCAAATGTTTAAATTAATAACCACCGTCTTAGATGAGGGGCACAGATATTTAGTGACAGATGGACTGACCTTTCAAAGATCTGACGGATAATGAGGAATATAAGGGCGATGGGCAGCGCCACCCACAAGTCGTGAGCTTTGGCGTATACTCGCCCATCCCGATCCTCCAGGTCACTCCAGCCCAGGCCTTTTGGAAACCACCGCCGCTCCTGCCAGAACCACTCGCTCAGCCCCAACAGCATCCTGCAACACGGGAGACACACGGAGTCAGCGCCAACTCTATGTGTTTAGAAGGTTGTAAAGCTCAAGACTCAAGAGCCAAGATGCATACGTTCTAGAGGCAGAATCCACACACAGAAAAATACAGTCACACCAGAAATCTGAATTCACTGAGGGGCTTTAGGGCAGCAGCTATGCAGGTCTGGCTGAGTATAGGGGAAGACATCTGTAATTGGGAATGTTGGCTACCATGCAATTAAGAGAACTAGATGATGACAGCAATGTTTCCCTTTCACTGGAGGCCTGCCTGTAGGTTTTTCCTAATGCATATAACAGAGCACAAGCAGCATGCTGGGAGCTCAGCTAAGGAGGCCCACGTGAGGGAGGAGAAATCAGACCAACAACTGAGCTTTGTGCTTTCCACACCGGCACTTTCCGAAACTGTTAACAGCAGCTGCGAATGTTGTTTCAATATTCAGAGAGTACAGAGATGAACATGTGTGCTGCTAAAGTTCAGGGAGTGGCAGAGAAAGACTGTAAAAGGGGTGTCGGTAAGGGAGAACTAGCGGTTGAGAGACATGAGTCATGATTCGTCCATATGTGCAGAGCAGCGGAGGCCTCGCCCACACAGTCCGTCTCTGGAGTCCTCTTACAGATCTCCCCTTCCACCCAACGCAGCTGTAAATGCCAAAGCCCTGTAACCGCTTCACTTACACTCCCATTCCCACCCTGTTGCTCCCATGGAGAGCCATGTGTAATGCCCCCCTAGGCTATAAGTAATACGTTTGCCTGATATCAGACAGAATTGTCAAGTCGTTTCGCTCTGTCCACTCAAACTCAGTGGAGTGGGCATTTCTAAAGGTCTGGACTCAGGTAAAGAATGAGTCGGAATAGATTCAGAAATCTGATCAGATATTGGTACTGATTTTACGGACACACTTTGGTCGGTTTGAGGTTTGATACCCAGCATGTCCTCATCTTTGTCTTAATGCAACTTATTTAGATCAGCTCTTGGTGTTTGACTCAAACCCTTCATTAAGTTACAGATAAACACGTTGCTGCTCTGACCCTGTGCATGAGCCATTGTCATGCTTCACTGTCTTGGTTATTTTCCACATCATGTCATGTTAGTCATGGCCCCGTTTCCTGTTGCAAAAGCATGGCTGGCCGGGCACTGGGCTTTCCTCTCTCTCTCTCTCTCTCTCTCCTAACCACAGGTGGTGGTGGATAGGAAGGGTGACATCTCTTTCCCAGTTATTTTGCCAACGCTTCCACTTCAGTAGCACTACATCTCACTTCTCCTGGTGTGTCCTGACAGATCCCGTGCTATGCTGAACAGCGTGTTTGTGTGCATGCTTGGCTTTGTAAGAAGCAGTGTGATAAAAAAACAAACAGATCCCTAAATGAGCTTTTGAGTTCAAGTAAAACATGGTTCAGGTAGACTCTGTTGACTTCTGTGTAATAAATTCTTCTTCTTCATAACAACCGACTAAAAACTGTTCGTAAGTGTATCCATGCTAAACATATAAGCATGCACAGACATACATAAATAAACAATCATAGGAGAAATACTTGCAATTAAACAAGGAAAAATTTGTAATATTTAGTATTGCCGTCGTGTGGAGGCAATTTAGGATTAGGCTTAGTTATTTTAGGGTTTCTAGTTGAGATCATCTAGTGAATTCAGCACATTAGGGATCTTTCCCCCCGCAGCTTTCCTTACCACACATTGGCCCACTGGATCATATGATCCAGTGGGCCAATAAACAACCTCCAATCCAAGTGACGGACCGCTAGGGCATCGTATACTTGAGAGCTCAAAGTTTATCTTAGAACCTCAAGCGCACAGAGCTGATAACCTTTAAGGCATTTAATTAGTATGCTATTTGGTGTCTCATGAAGCTGAAAGGATTAGTCAATCAATGAATTTACAAAAGAAATTCAGCTACTCTTTTGTTTCTGTCATTTTTTGTATTAATAATTATAAATATTCACTGTTTCCAACCTCTCAAGAATGAATATTTCATGATTTTTCTGTCATACATAAAAACTATTTAATTGAATATATTTGGCAACGGACAGTTTTTTGGATACTATTAGAATAGGTCACATGCAGCCTCAGTTTGCATATCACAGCACAAACTATGAAATGCTGAATGCATATATTGTGAGATGAAGTGTCAGTTCAGGAGGCTGGCCTTATCTCCGCACACTGTTAATCAGCTTTAACTCGGGTCATGCATTGGACATTTTTAAGTTGAATATGAAACATCCTTCACATTGTACACGTTCTTCTGGATCTCGTTTTGACCAAAAATAGTTAATGGTAATTTGTGCTAAAGTGCAAGATACAGTACGCAAACACAGAGATTGCGGAAATTGATATAATGCAGGTGGGAGAAAATCTCAAATCATCCCAAAAGCAGACAGACAGAAAAAAGACTGTCTGTGGTGATCCATTTTATCACCGTTATCCAATCTTCATGTTTTTTGTATCCAAAAGATTACAAGAAAGTTAACTTTAATACATTTGACACTGATCTGTGACCCTCATGAATTATTAATGAAGCTATTCAAATCAGTCTGCAGACTGATTTGAATAGGCCTGTTCGGGAGGTGTGAAGGTAATATTGTCGTGTTGATTTTCCTAGATTCTGACTGGATTCAGGCTTATTATGCCCTTTGAGTAAGTACAGTTAGCTTGCCCAGAGCAATTAGATGGCCCCTGGGTATATGTGAGGCTATTCTTTCAGTAGAGTCTAACATCTAAATGCTAATGATTCCTGTCTTCAAGTGAATTACTGATTAGTCAGTGAACAGAAGTGAAGAAGTATAGGTTGAAATCACTGACAGATGATAGTTGAAGTTATTATCTGTCCAGATTATTGAGGGTTAAGCCAAAACATATAGAGGTTGTCACGGTTCTGTGGAGCTAACATAATGTTTGACCTGGATGCAGGGCTTTCATCAAGAAGAGGGTTTCTCTTTCTCATGAATTATTCAGTAAGTCTTTCAAATTGACAATCACAGTTAGTAAGTACGTATCTTGTCGTCTGGGGAACAATAGCTTTGGTCATTTATTAATATGCCAATCATCTTTTAGATGAATTGTTCTTTTAAACTATGACCCTGACCCCAAACCATACACTTTACAATGAGACGAGCTGCAAATCCCCACAATTGAGAAGCTGGAACAATCACATGCTTAAATACTATGCTATCATCATGTAATAGAGTTGCATTAATTTGAGAATGAACGAGTGCCCATGGTGATGTAGACACATCTCATCTTATTCAACAAAATAACACTAGTCCCATCATAATCATCAAGACTTCCTGTCGCTGAGTCTAAACCCTATCTCAATTCAAGATATATTTATTATCATACAATATTTGAGCCTGTGTTCTCTGTCACTGTGGTGTTCATACAAGCTATTCGATCAGGCACATGTCAGAGGAAAAGCTAAGTGAGGACCACAATGGTAGCAGCAGGAGGGGTTCCCAAACTGAAACTAATCAGTTATTAAAAAACAACAGAGATCATTTAAAAGGGTCCACACGTGCTCTCACCCGGAGCATTCCTGTCTGTAAACACGTGGTGTTGCATCGCCCGGCCTGTAACCTGGTGGTGCAGCGTTTGTTACAGTGATAATGTGACGTGATCTGCTGCTAGTTAGCAAACTTCAGAAAGCAACCCTCCACCGGGCCACGCGCCAGGCTTCCCGTGTCTTCATGTTATACAACCATCCACGGTTACTACTTACTTTCATATAGTTAGCCAAGTTACGATAGTAAACCGACATTCACGTGTTGTGTTGCCGTTAAAACCCCGTTTGTTATATTGTATTACCAGATTCCTAGCTAGATGAATACGTGATGACGTCAGAGCGAAGGATGGGAGCGTGCGCCCGCAGTTAACGCGAAGATACACGAATAACGTCGACTCTCCGTCATGAAAGTGAAACGGTACTTACTTTAGTGTTCGTCCTCGCCGTGAAGCGTGAAACACGCCTCGTGATTAAAAATATTGTTTTGTATTTTTCCCACTAAGTCGTCCAGGTCCCCACCTCGCGAGCTAACTAGCTAAAAACCTAACGGTCCTGTTGAGAGCAGCCGTTTTGGATCCAAGTTTAGCATCCGCTCAGATTTGTACACCTTTCCATGGCGTGCAAAGTTTGTTTTTCCTCGTAATAACGACACTGATGGGGAACAAAAACATAAAAAGTCCCACAGATGGGAGAATGTGTGAGATACTGCAATGCGACCCCCAATTTAGCCCACCCTAGTCCCAACAACTGTTTAGTCTATGTTCTCCTTTTCGTCGTCTCCCGGCCAATCTGGCAGTCTGCAGGGTCTGTCCGGGTGTCGGGGCCGGGCGGAGGCGGAGGACGGGCCGGCACGAGAGCAGAGTGAGAGGAGCATACAGGGGGGAGGAGTGAGAGGATAACGGAGAGGGAGGGACGCAGATGACGTCCGAGCACATGAGAGCGGCTGGCTGACACACGCGCACACACGTCCGCATTTTGTTTCTGCTCGGAGAAAAGTGGATGATAACTCTGCTTCTTTTTCTCGGGTCACGTTTGCCCCGGCTTTGCTGGAGCTGACCTTTGACCTGATTGTTTTGCAAATATCGCATAACCTACTGTTGATTGATTGTTACAATTCTGTAGCAGGGCAATATCATTATTTATTTGGGCCATTTGTCAACCTTTTGTCTTCCACAGAATCACATTTTTTCTGATATATTTCTTTTGGTATTTAACTGCCTCTTAGAGCCCAAACCAACACCTACTTTTGTGATGAAACAGTGACGTCCCCTCAAATTATCTCCTGCCTGAAGAAAGATTTTGTTGAGTAAATAAAAAGGTTATCATTCAAACTAACTTAAAAAAAATATATTGAAACTTTTTAAACAAACAAACAAACGTATTTCCAAATGTTTTCTTTGCAGGGCGTTGCCCTTCTTTCAGCCACAGTGGAATAAGTCTATAGTGCTATCTTTGTGACCCATCATGAACTATAAAAAAAAGCTTGTGAGGGGTTACAAGCTGACTGACCTGCTGCACTGTGCATGATTACTTTCAAGGTCTGATTAGCTTAGAGCCTATAAAAGAGCTCAGCCCAGATAGTGACAGTTTGCACATTTACAAGGGGTTTACATGGACAAGGTCAGTGAGGCGAAATGCCCCTCATATGAAGGTGAGAGGCTACATTTGTGACCTGAAGGCTATATCATTAATCTTTTTAAGTCTGGGGTCATGAGAGATTTTGAATGACTCAGGGAGCCAACTAGTCAAGAAATCAAAGCGTATTAACCAACTGTTGTGGATTATAAACAGTTTGTCATTCAAGTAGATCCCGGCAAGTTCAAGAAAAGTGTTTTGGAATTCAACTTTAAAATACAAAGGCTCTTCACATTGATGGAGTCTAACTGCCAAAGCTTTCGTCTGTTGCTAACCTCAATCAATATTGTTGTACACCTCAGGATATCTCCTTATTGGAATTTGTATATGCAATTCTGTACTTGTTCTGTACATCTGGACAATCAACATATATGTTTTTATCCTTTAGCTGTGTGTTCCGAGAGAAGAGCAATTACAAAAGTTTGAAAAACACAGGGTATAAATACGCTATTATGTGCCCATCAAGCTTAGTAATAATCTTATCGCTACTCATAATTTGACTTGAGCTCTTGCACATCTTTCTCTTTTGGTAAATTGAACTATGATCAGCTTAAATAAAAACATACTCCCAGAGGGAGGCAAGTGTCCTGGAAGCATGCACACAGAGAAAAAACGAATCCAGCATTTAATTCTGCTGATAAATAAGTAGCCACACCCATAAACCAATAGAGGAGAGAACAAGTTTGGCTTTCTACGTATGCCCCCTTCTGGTCACAAGATGGATGTGCACTGTCATTTCTGTGGCAAGAAAGATTTGTGTAAATTAATCATTAAAATATTTAAACACATTTTTGTAACAGTCTCTTCACACATAGACACTTAACAAATCACATTAGGACATTTAGTATGATACTTTTTATTTTAACTTAAAAAGAGAGTGGATCAAAAACAGGATTCAATAAATTAGAAATAAATATAATTGCTGTAATAATTAATACATACATTATAATTACTCGATTGCAAGAGTCTGACAGAAACAGGCCCTCAAAAGGTTTTCTCTAGAAAATTCTAAAATCAAAATATTGCAACCCACTCAAACCCCTTCTCCCAATAAACAAAATAATTGATAAATTAGTAAATAAATAAAAAATAGCTCAAATATTAAAACCTCCCGAATAAAAGTGCAATCCCCCCCTCCCCCAAGTTTCACCTAAAATCTAAGTAGAAATTTAAAATAGGTTAGTGATTTCCCATTTTACAATTTGGAATGTAATACCCCTTTATGAGGATGATAATGTTACTAGTGGTAATAATAATAATAATAATAATAATAATAATAATAATAATAATGGTAATAATAATAATGTCGCTGTGTCCTGTTCAGTGTTTATCTAAAGTAGTATTCTTTTTTGCATTTTTCCTTGTTTTTTAAATGCTGCTCTTTGTAAACTAAATTATTTACAGGTCATTAGGATTTCCTCCAAAGTCTCTCTCTAACCTACTCATTTAGTCATCTTTTTTGTATTTTATTTCTTTTTTATTATGAAACATCGGCCCCTCTATATTTGTCATGGAATAGACATGGTATAGACATGTTAAAGTCTATTGAAGTGATATATCAGCATTTTTCATCAGTATCTTCCATACATGCTCAGTCTGAGTTGTCTTAACTGTACTAAACACCCTGTTGTCAAACTCCACACAGACCGTGGGCAAACCAAACTTTTGGTTGTATGGGTAAGTTTACCGACTGGTGTGAACCATGTGTATTTTGTGAGTGTCTGCAGGCGTGTGTGTGTGTGTGGTTGTGCACTTTATGTACATTTGTATATCAGCCTTGTACCGTTCGAGGTTCAGTGTTGCGAGCGCATGTGTATTCATGTGAGTGTGTGTCAGTGTGTTTGGCTGCACTCTCCGGACGCTCAACGGTAGCAGACAGTCTGAAAGCGCTATGAACCCTGGGATTCCACCTCGGCTGGACTCTGAAAGGTCACCTGTGAGGGAATGGAGAGTTGGGGGGGCAGAGGGAGTGATACAGAAACAAGGAGGGAGGGACAGAGAAGGAAGAAGAATATGTTAGCGAGCAGAGTTAAAATACACTGGAGCTTCATGTTTCAGTCTGATATTTACATTTTGTCAAACATGCTCCTCCCATCAAACAAAACTTTTAATCGGCACGACGTGAACTGCTTTCATACGTCTGGCAGCAAACTGCACCTAAGGATGCACCTAGCTGGTCTTTGTTTCAGTTTCATCACGTTGAGTTAAAACAAGAAGGCATCATTCACATTTGTAAAGCGTTGTCTTTCAACAGCAATAAATCATGGTGCTTTAACACATACACACACAGTGTCTGGATCATGCAACTCAATACAGTGAAGAAAACGTTTTTTTCCGTGTGATCACTTGTGTGGTTGGAGGTGTGTGTCTGGGGTTATGCATGTGTGCGCATGTTTGTAAAGCTCCTTATGTGTTTATGTGTGTGACCTTATGAGCATGTGCTGCACTCATGTGCCTTCGATCATGGCAAGCAAACACTACTACCGTCATGCATCACTCTCTGGCATTTGCAGTATAGAAATTCTGGGTGATAATTTGTATCTGACGGATGTATGGACATAGTGGTAGTTATCCAGACGGATTTGTTATATAAAACTTTGTCTAGAAATAGAAACAGGATCCTTTATTTATCATGTGTGCACACTGGTCTGAAAGCAGCTACACATTTCTCCTCTTTAGTTAAGGTTGGGGTTTGTGGAGGGTTGAATTTACCTCAAACTAAATATATCCTCTGTTCTCGCTTTATTATATTTCTCCCAGAATTCCTATAGTTGAGGGCTGTTCTCCAATAAGCAAGAGGCACTTGTTTTTCCACCATAACAACCACATACCCTTTACCTCAAAACACGAGCTAGAAGGATAGAGAGAGGAGGTTGGGGAGAGGTGAAGCGAAGACGGAATTTGACAGAGAGACAAGTAGGAGGAGAAAAGTGGACCAAAAGAGAAGGAGCAGGGGAGTCGTGAGAGGGGAAGGGAGGAAACACCACAAATGCCACTGATAGAAGATGTAAAAGAGACCAAGAAAGAGAAACAAAGGAGCAAAAGACTAAAGTGCCACATGAAACAGTGTAACAAATCAGAATCCAGGAATATAAAACTCAGCCTATCAGAGTACAGCTCAACAAAATGCATGCTCGACCAAAAATAGTGTGTTTTTGTCATAAAACTTTTCATTTCCATTCTCTCCACCCTAACCTGTATGGCCCATTTGAACCAATTTGTAGCCATATTTAAACTTCTATGTTTAGTACTGCATAATGTTTTCATGGCTGCTTGTCCAACATGGCCTGTCATTGTTGTATGTTGCATAATATCATAATAACATGTTACTTTTTCCTTACGTCTTAAAATCATTTCATGTTGTAATGCTGTTCTACATTTCTCCACCAGTCCACTACGGAAACCTCTGGAAAACTTCTCTTTGCAGACACTAGTACAACAAGGATTATGCACTCCTGCATTACACACTAACAGTGTAAAACAGACACATTACCCAAACAATGTGTTCAAATAATAATGACACCAAACAGAACACTACAGAAACTGATCAAAAACAAAGCTGCAAAAAAAATAACAAGCGTTGCTGTAGAATTTATCAAATGACTATACAATTAATAAGTGTATCAAATATCCAATTAAATCAATTGATTCTGAGTACAGTCCTGGCTATTGACAGTTATTGATCAGTATGTGCACAGGTCAATACAAAATAAAGTCACAATGCACCAAACACAGTCTGTGGTCACTACAGCAACAGGACATGCAGGTCAACGCATGGCTGGTTGCTCGAGGTGACAGAACAAAAATTGCCAAGGGCAACCAACACAGGCAATCAATCGCCACAGCAACCCAAACACAGGCCAACCAATCAACTTACAACAATGCGAGAGGAAGGGGGGGTCAGGGCTTTATCGGTCACTAGGCAACCATTGCCATAGCGATGGGGTCCTCGTGAATTATGATTGGACGGAAGGATCTTGGATGAGGTAAGTTGCCGTTTCAGGAAAAGATCAAAACAGCAGGAAAGAAATTAAATAAGATTGTGAAAGAAAATAAAAAGGAAAACAATGTTTTAGTATTTTCACTTTTCCTGAGTTGTTTTCATATGAGTACCCCAACGTATATTCACTGTTATGTCATGTTAAACTCTTTTGTTTTTAACTTACTACCATCAATTAGCATTGCAGTGTCAAAGCTAACGCTTTCTAGGTTTATTTTTCCTCTCTAACCTAATTTCACTCTTTGACTCTTTGCCAACATACAACACCTCACCACCTCCTCACCACCACCTCACCTCTCTTTATGTCTTCCTCCTCCTCTCAGTTGTCACTCAGTATGGGCGGTTGGCATCTTTGGGCCTTTTCAGCTGCACTTTCAGTCTTTTCATGCCAATCTGGAAGCCATTCATGGCCTGAATGGCGGCCTGAGCACTGGCTGGATTGTCAAAACTCACAAATCCTGGAAGAGAGAGAAAATTAAAAGTTGATGATCTCTTCCACACCATGCTTTTATTTCAACTAAACGAAGATATACAAGATATACGAGTCCTTGAGCAAGACACTGAACCCCCAGTTGCTCCCCGGGCGCTTCACTGCAGCCCACTGCTCCTTAATAACTAAGGTTAAATGCAGAGAAGAATTTCCACATGGGGATCAATAAAAGTGTAAATGTCTTTCCTTTCTTTTTCAATTTAAAAAGACACAATATCCTATGCTCCACAAAGTCACCCAGTCTTTTTCACTCGTCCTTTCCTTTCTCTGCTCTCCCCTTTCCCTCCCTCTTTCTCCCCGTCTGCGTGTCTCACCGAAGCATTTGCTCTGGTTTGTGGCACGGTCAACAAACACCTTCGCAGAGATGACATTGCCAAAGGGCAGGAACATCTGCAGCATCTCAGAGTCACTGAACTCCTGAGGCAGGTGGTAGATGAAGATGTTACAGCCCTCTGGACCTGAAACACACACACACACACACACACACACACACACAGAGAGAGAGAGAGAGAGAGAGTTAGGCAGAGCATGACAAATTATCTCTGGCTGCGGAAACCTTGTGATAAACAACTTTAAATAAGATAATTTAAGAGAGGGGTGTGGTCCCAGACAGAAAGGAAGTCACATCACCTTCTCTCTGCTGCTGTTGCTGGGGCTGCTGGTGTTGCTGGGCAACCAGTGTTGGCTGCTGGGGGAATGGCTGGCCGACCAATCCGTAGGCAGCAGGATACGCCGCTATTGGGAGAGGCAGTAACAAAAATCTGATTGGGTTAAAACAACAGGTGGCAACATAGCAGTGTCCAATAGAATCATTTTGTTTGAATGGAAACGTCTCCGGCTGAAGGTGAAAACTATTAAATGTAACACTTGAATGGAGCAAGACACAACAACATTGACATTGTTGGTCTGACACAAAGTCCTCATTTGCTCCATAAGTATGAATCATGTATTCGGATGGTGTAAAGGTATCATTAGCTGTATTACATTTACCAGGCATTAATGTGTGTCACTGAAACCTGATAAATCATATCAAAATGAATTCAACCAATTGCCCTTGAAACTCTTCCAACCTTGAGACGATCAAACTGAAAGCAGACACCTGACCTTCCACGTTCCCTATTCACATGTATTCTGATTCAACCTACTGAATGAGCTGCCTAACTGAACCTGAAGGGATTTTTAAAGCAATATATGTGTATTTACATTGTGCATTAATATGTCATATACCATCCCAACCCACAGTGGGACATTCATGAAGCGTTTTGTCACCTGTTTGTACACTTACACCAACCTGTGTAGTGTTGCATGCCTGCATACGCCTGCTGTAGGGGGTCCAGGGCTGCTGGACTATGAGCTGTAGAGCCAGAAAATAGAAAAACAGTGAGAACGAAAAACAAGACAAACACACAAATCAAATCTCAGATTTCCCTTAGTCAATATTCTTTAAGTCTGTATGCTTCTTAGATTGTACTTAAATACCTTAATATTTGGTGCTATTAATATATATTTAAAACACTTGGTGTCTAATGACGACCAACCCTCTACCAGCCCTGTTTGTTCTCCCACCGAATACGCCCTCCACAACAAAGCATGTCATTGCATTTACTCCTTTGATGGGCACTCTTTTTAAATGGAAACATGCCCCTCACTCTACACACAACAGATTGATACAGGAAATCTTGAATCTAGCATAAAGCTAGAAAAATTAATGGAATAAAAGAGACAATTCTCAATTTCTTCTCTCGATTTCTTTCCTTCTTTCTCTCTTTCTTTCTTAATTAATACAGTTTGTTTATTTTGTAGTAGTATTTTTTTATTTATGTGTTATGTACGTTTTTCTTTGCGTGACCGTGACCGACTTAGAAAATATTTAGCAAAAGTCTTAGAAACAAACAAAAAACCTTGATATGGGTGAATGCCATTGGTGTATAGTGCTTCAGTTGCTTGGTGTCCATTGGTGGGGGCTGACAGACTGCCGTAACCATTCAATCCCATTGGCGGAGGGAGAGCTGGCACAGGCGTTGCTGCCATCGTGGGTGGAGTGTTTGTACCTACAGATGGAGATCACAGTCCAGAAAATGAGTCAGGCATTGCTGTTCTTCAACTATACCTGCTCGTCCAGCTCTTCGAAATCCTTAGTTAGTTGTGCAATTACTGCATCTTACCAATGCCAAATACTGTTAAACACATTAATAACTATGTGCTGTAAACTTCAATTTTTATTTTGATAAAGCAAAGCCTCTAAGGGAAAAGACTGCTGACCACAATAAAAATACTTTTGTACTATAATATACAGCTTATAACTACGTCTACAAACCCTTGCATTCAACACGATACAGCTCCTGTGCATGTGTGTGAACATATACAAGTTAAGTATGCATGGCATGTGAGTGTGAGTGTGTGAGAGCCTACCCGAGGACGGCGTGATGGGTGTAATGGGTGTGGCAATGATTCCGTTGGCATTGAGCGCCGCCATCTGCTGCATCTGTACGGCGGCAACTGTTGCCACAGGAGACAAGTACGCTGACTGGGCAACCAGGGCCTGCTGTTGGACAAGCTGTAGACAGGGAAGGAAACAGAGAGAGGAAAAGAGGTGGAGGGAGGGAGAAAGCGGGGGAAAAAGTGAAGGAGAGTGAGCGAAAAGAAGACAAAGAGACAGTAAAATGGATATGGGGAAAAGAGAGAGGGGGGAACAAAGAGATGAGAAAAGGAGAGGAAGGGGCAGGGAGAGGGAGTGATGGAGGAACAGATGAATAGAGATCTAATTACAAGGCCATTATGTCCAGAGTCAGTGGGTTAATGGTTGTGTGTTGCGGGAAAGCTAATGCCAGATGACGTATGTTCTGTTGTCTAGGTAATAACATTAGCCCTAATTAGACCACTGATAGCCTCTTCAAACTTATTACATCCTTTCATAAGCACAGCACTCGTCTTACAAACTTTGTGTGTATATGTGCGTGTAGTGCGTGAGTGTTTGTGCATCCGTGCACTGCTTGCCTGTGCGTTGACCGCCTGCGTGTAGGCATTGTAGGCGGGGAAGTTGAGGGTCATGGGGCTGAAGATGCCGAGCTGGGAGGCCACCTGCTGCATCCTCCTCAGCCCCCGCTCCTTCTCTGTGTCGGCAAACTTCACCACCAGACTGGACGACGCTCCCTGTGAAGCGAAAGATGAAGAAGTTTCAACTGGAATTACAAGTAATGTTACATCTTATCCACTTTATGTGTTAATAGGACTGGGCTCCATGTTTATTAATGAATTCCTCAATCCACTTAATCCTTTTACGGTTCATATGGGGCTTGGGCCTATCCCAGCATGTTGATGATACCCAAGACAGCAGCAAAGAAGACTTGTGCACATGTCTTTGGAAAACCATGTGTAATTTGTAATCTGAAGCATGCCACTTACGGGCATTGTGCGGCTTCCGTGCAAGCTGTTGATGGCAGCCTGGGCTTCAGCGTGTCCTTGGAATTTTACAAAAGCGCACCCTGAAACAAAACAGAGTTAGTTAGAGCACACAGAGTATATTAAATTGCATTATACAAGCACATGTACTGCATGTGCTTACCTTTGCTGGTGCCGTCAGGTCCTCTCAACACAGTACACTCGTCTATGCTGCCAAAGGGCTCAAACAGCCTTCTGACATCCTCATCGCTCTGTTGCTTTCCCAGCATGCCCACAAACAACTTCCGGTCCTCTGAGAGACCAATAATGTGGAAGAAAGAAAAGGAAATGATAAAAATCAACTCTATTCCCCTTTAACTGGTCACACCTATGTTGATCAAACAATAGAAGTTCTGTTAATACTAATGGGAGCTACCGTTTCTGTCCACCAGGGAGCAGTATTGACTACGTAAATGGGTAAGGAAATAGGGGAGTGGAAAGAATGTGATTTGAATGTGTGTTTGTGTATAAATGTGTATGTATTTAGCCCCCTGTTGACTATTTTCCACCTAAATCTGATTAAGCTTCACCTACCCTTCTCACTGAAACGTGTGTGTGTCTGTGTGTTAGTCTGTGTGTGCGTGTAACTATGTTTAGGTACTTGTCTTACCTCCTCTGCCCTCGCTGTCAGCTGGTTTCACCTGGATTGGCCGATTCATCTGCGGAACAAACAAGAAGGAACATCAACACAGATGGTCAACATAAACCAGCCTCTCTCCACTTGTTTTATCACAGGACATGTCTTTAGGAAGGAAACAATAAAATAGTGATATCCGCTATAGGAAAATGTTGACAAATTATTTTGAGCAAAAAGTAAAATCTTGAATTACAGTACTGTGTGTGTGTGTGTGTGTGTTTGCGTGTGTGTGTGTGTGTGTGTGTGTGTGTGTGCATGTATGTGTGTGTTTTAGTCACTGATAAATCAAGTTTAGCAGGTGGCAGGTGTGTCTGAACTCCCAGGCTGTTGGGACAACCTTAAAACCTCAGATTTATTTCTCTCACACACACACACACACACACGCGAGACACACACACACACACACTCAAATAAACACACACAGACACAAAGTGGAGGGGGGATTGAGAAGTGACGAGATTAAGAATGCAGGCTAGTTGATCTGGATTACAGAAGAACTACGGATTAGATGAGGGACAAGAGTAGATTGAGATAGAGAGAAGGGGGGGGATAAGATGACAAGTGTGTGAAGCAAACAGGCGCAGTCAGCTAAAAATAAAAGGATGGAGATCGAGAGTCAGGCCTGGGGGACCCCGACAGACTTTGCCCGACTGAAAGGGCAGGTGGATGCCAAAAGGAACCCATGGAATGAATGAAAATGCTGGAAAAAGAAGCATTACATGAGGAGTGACACAGAGAGATGGAGAGTAGGAGGATGAAAGCAAAGCTGCCCCTCAGAGGATGATTAAAAAAGAATAGAAAGAGAATGAGGGGGAGGAGGGAGGAGGGAGGAGTGGGGCGTGATTCAGTCGTGACTTCCTCAGTCTAAAAATTGTCACGACTACAGACATCCATCGCCTTGAGTGCCTATGCATGCATGCAAACATACACATCTGAATGGCCCTACCATGCATATACTATCGACAGACACACAGGTTTATCACACACAGAAATGCACACATACACACACAGTGCTTAGTCATAGCACGTAGGCAATGAGACAGAGTGTTAATGCCAGAGGGATGCAGTGGGGGAGGAGAAGGGCTGCAGAATGATGGGGATGAAAAGAGAGAAGAAGCACAAGGAATGGAGAAAGGAAGACCAATGATTGGGTCCAGAGGTTTGAAGAACGTAGTGACATTCATAAATAAGGCAAAGACCAAAAAAGAAGAAGAAAACAGCATGCTCGTGAGGTAGACACTCCTATGTTCTGATCCGAGCCTTGAAATGTTTCAAAACCAAATGAAAACCATGCACAATTTTTAATAAACATCCTTATCAGATTTATAGTCCCTTACTTGCAACAAAGTGTAAAATGTACTAATCATTGCTTTGCCTCACTGCCACTCAAACATGTATTTGTAGCAATAGTGGTTGAATTAGATGCATTTATTACCAAAGATCAGAGGGAAGAACATAGGATGATAAAAGGGACAGGTAGGAACAGAGAGGAGAAGGAGGGTGGAGGAGGAGGAGGAGGAGATGAGGAGAAAGGATGGAGAGAGGTCCCAGTGGGGTGTTAAGGCAATGTAATGAAGCTGGTAATTGAAGAGAGGGCAGAGCAGAGAGAGAGAGACTGATCCATACATTTGATTAATCAGCTCTTAGCTGTCACCACAAAGCTATTGATTAAGGCAAGGCCATCACACACAGTCCGAGACTCAAACCCACACAGATGCAAACACATCTGTATGCACGTTCACATAGAACACACACATATCCATCCATCCATCATATTACAGTCCTGGTACTATTGCTATCCATCCACACTGCCATCCATCTTGCACTATCAACTCATCGATCAGTCCCATTTCGTTCATTGATTTCGGCCTGTGTTGTAGAGCAGGCTGATTGTAGCAAGATTTGTGTCCACTAACCCTTCCTTTGTCCTTATATCCATCAATCACCTCTTCTTCTGCTTCCTTCATTAGCCCTATTCAAGCTCATTCTTGTGACTGTAAAACAGACTGAACAACTACAGCTTATCAATCAAGGCTTATCAATCTGTTTCTGAGTGAGTGTACATGTTCACTTGAACTGCAATGACCTGTTGATGATTTAAAGTAACCGCAGAAATATCAAGTCCATTTGATGCATTGAGAAAGACGGATGGAGATGGAGAAAAAAAAATGAGAGCAACAGCAGATGAGAGGTGCACAAAGACAACACAATGGCATCGGAAAATTGGCATGGCAACCAAACTCGTTGTCATGGCAATCATATGACGGCACACTGGGTAGGTAAACAAGGATGCTGGTAGCCAAGGGTGACTGCTGTGCTCTTGGGGTAAACAAAGAATGTGTGCTGGAGAGTGCTTTACTGGCTTTACTATCCTCCTCTGACATCTTCCCCAACCCATTGTATCGCTCTTCGAGATGATGCAACGAGGGAGAAATGAGCAGTGATTAAAAACGTGTGAGAACACGGAAATAAACAGGACAGAAGATTTATGAGAATAATGTGGAGATGTGGACAGTATCCAGAGGGAAGAAATAAGTGTGATTTGGCTCTGAGCATGAGAAGGAGAGGGAAAAGGTGAGGGAACTGAATCTATATCGTAGTAAGAGTAATTAAAATTCCCTTGAGCCTGAGAGAAAAATGCAAATAAAGTACAGTCCCTGCTAGTCAGTCACACTGTACTCCAACACACATGAACAGCCACACGCACCTTCCAAGTAAAATGATCCTCTAATTACTCACGTTCCAATTAAGACTTAATTACCACTAACCATCTGCAAGCGTGCGCACGTACAAGGAGCTGGCTTCGTACTGTAGCGAGGTTTGATCCGTCCTGCTGAATACTAAGAAGCCCCCTTTCTCTAGGAAATTCGTATGTGAGCGACAGCGCGACGATGCATGAGGGCGAGATATGTGATATATGATCATGTATGAGCTTGCAGGCCCACTCGCACTCAGTGGAGGCATGTCTACTAACACACACATGACCAAACCCTGCATGCAAACACAGCTCCATTTGCATGCGGTGGTGCCAAAACAAATACACACACACACACACACACACACGTACATATGCACCGACACACAAAGACACACACGGACACACTGTATAAACTACACTTTTCCCCACACCCAGAGCAGCCGCCCTTTTGCGCACACAGAAACAAACATCCTACAAACATACAGTTAATCTTACTCCCTGCAGTAACGCAGAGAGGATTATGCCAGGATTAGGGGATATTAAATCCTTGGATTATCCAATCAAATCGTATTCTACCCCCTCCCCCACGTACGCAAAATCAGTGGAACAAACCATTGCACCACATCATGAGGGTAGGAGGTAGTGTGCATATGTAAATGTGTGTGTACACACTCCAACATGGAACAAAGTAGTGTTGGGCCAATGTTATCATGACAGCAATTGTCCCCGCTCCAAATGTCCCAGCAAACAAAAATATTAAATTGATAACAGACAATAGGTTGTGTGTGTGTGTGTGTGTGTGTGTGTGTGTGTGTGTGTGTGTGTGTGTGTGAGTGTGTGTGCACAGAGACACAAACAACACTGTTCATATCTATCTTCCTCACACACACACACACACACACAACGCACACACCCTTCCCCCTTCAATCTCCCTCTGGAACACTCCATCCACACAATTTAAGATGTCCATTTTCCAGAGTGCACAAGAAAAGAAAACTATTTTTATCCCTTCTCAAGCATTATTTCTTACTCTTACACTTACTCTTCTTTGATTCCCCTCTTTTCACTCTCAACTCCATAATCCGTCTATACCCTTCCTGATGACATGGGCATCGCTGCTTTTTAATCTTTTTTTCCATCAATTCCCTCCTTTTTCTCTCACCTACTCATTCACTTCCTGCTCTTGTGTCGCTCCTCATTAATACGCCCACAAACTTATTATCATCGGTTTAGTGAACCTGTAAGTTTATTTGGCAAAACCAAAATTGAGCTAAATAGAAGGATTGTTCACCACATATTTGTCTCTCTTAAAAAACTTTGTTTCACATATAACTACAATAATAATGTTGCCTTGATTTTGAGCTACACAAAAACCTTAAGCTATACTTAAAACTCCTTTCCATGCTAACCAGTGCAACATCATGCAGAAGAAATTCTGTATCGATGAGAATAAATCTATGTTTCTGCTCGAGTATAAGTCTGGGTTAGACAGTATTTATGCTAGAGCTGGGCACTACTCACAAAATTAAATAGCATACTATTTGTGATTAGAAATCTTGATGAAGAACTGCTGGTGTTTCCACGAGATAGTGACACACCTTTGACAATAATCAGCTGTGTGGATATGATGATCATGTCGGGAATAGCATGTTATAATGATATTTTCTGAAATTTTAACACTGTCATCTAATAATTCAACTCATCAATCTATCATTCAAGACACGTTTCTTTTAACAAAAAATGGAAAAAGAAAATCCCAAATGTGAGAGGATTTCAATGAAATGAACAACATTGGGCTTTGGGCTGTATAGGTTGGAAGAAAACAAAAAAAATATAAGTTGCCATGTTGTGCTCTTAAATCATGTAATTAATAAATGAATCAAATCAATCGAATGTGAAAATAATCATTACTTGCAGCCCTACACCCTACACTATCACCAAATACCAAAGCAACACAATCCCATTAGCAGTGATTCATCTATCAGCTCCATTGCATCCATCATCTGTTTGTTTCAGTGTGTTTATATTTCAGCAAAGCTGGCAGCACCCTGACTCCCCGATGACACCCCGATGACACCCCGATGACACCCCGATGACACCCGGTTAACGGCTCTCGTTCACCGCTGGATGAAAAACACTGAGATGTGAGAAACAGAGCAATTGAGCGGGAAGGTGGAGCACAGCTACACCCCACCCCTCTCTCTCTCTCCTCTCTCTATCTATCGCACCACGTTAGGCTTTGCATCCCCCAGGTTACCTAGCAACCTGGCATCTCGCTCAGCACTGTTGCCTGGCAACGGAGGCCTGCAACCATAATACAAGCTCCTGAGCAGCCCATCCCCCTGCTCTCATCCCATCTTCCTCTGTCTATCTCATTCCATTCTTCACACCTGAGAAGTCTGCCCTCCTTCTCTTCCACTCAATACTTTATCTGGCTGTTAACCCTTCATCACCCTCTCTACTGGAGCAAGGATTACCAACATATTCGCCTTCCTCTCCCTCTCTTTTTCCTTTATCACTCTCCATAGTAATGGTATCAAACCATGCATAAAGCAGAACTAACTACCCTGTTGATCCCTATAATATTATGCTGTTTTTGTCAAACATTCTGCATGCAGCAGTGGAGCACTCACTGAAATTTGATCCTTTGGATTTAGTCCAACATAATCCAACAGCACTATAGCGGATAACTGTTAGACCTATGCACTTGGACCTTCTTTCTATTTTAGGGAGTGTAAGTCCTTTGGGAAATGAGCTGGTAAATTAAAAAGGCCGCTCAAAGCCATACAAATGTATGATTGCAAAAATCTCATATTCACCGAGATTACATTCAATACAGCGCCAGTGACACATTTTTGGATGCTCACATAGTTACAGAGTTCGGCAAGAACCCACAAAATTTAGACAAGACAAATATGCAAATGTCGTGTACGCTCTTAAGAAGGCCTAACCATCTATTTTTGTGCACACCATGAGTAACATCCATGTATGCTGGTGTGTTTTTCATATTATCTTAAACTACTCTGTCTATGTTTGGGGGTACAACTCATAGGGCATACTCTAAAACTCACTTTACTTATAGATATTTGGTTGATCAGTTTCAAGACTCTCTTAAGATCATTTTAACGCCTGAATCTATCCAAACAATGTTTAGCTTGCCTCTCTCTGCAGCTGTTTTCGACTGGCTCTCTATGACTTTACTTATTTTACTTATGTCCTTATGATATTAGGGTATAAAGCATAGAAAATATATATATATATATATATATTTTTAATTCACATTGAAGTCATGCAGGCTGAGTGTATCTAATTCAGATTAAATGTCTATCTTATTAATTGGAAGTTATACTCAAATGCAGTTTATTTTGTATCAACCTCACCTATACACCTTAAAATGTAATAGAACAATACAGAGTATCCACAATCAATTCAACCAATTCAATAACTAACAAATGAAATGTTCTGCTTGTTGTTTATCCACAAAACATAATTGTTGTGCATCATTAAAACAAGGCTTAACTCGTTCATTTACAAACCGAGACGACAGAGCCAAGTTGCCTTCGTCTCCTATGTTCGGTTGCTGGACAAAGACCTGTGAAGTGTGGTGATCTAAAATTGTGTAATTTGGTCGACAAAGCTTTGTGGTCAGGGAGAAAAGGCCGCTATAGAGACAGCAGGTTGAAGTGTGGTTAGAGAGGAGACCTCAGAGCGGAGGTCTCACCCCAGGTGCAACTAAAGTCCTGTCATCCTTCTTTCTTGCCTAATCACACACACACACACACACACACACACACACACACACACACACACACACACACACACACACACACACACACACAAGCAGACCCACACCAGTGGCCCCTTCTGACAGATGTCTCTGTTTAGACTGACAGAAGTGCGCCCTGACTCCCTCCCACTCCTCCACCACCCAGAAAACCCCTTTTCTTCCACACACAACCTGCCTGCCCCTTCCTCCACGCGCATTATGGCAAACTTTTGTCTTCTTTCCTCCTCTCTAACCCGACCTCGTCTGCTCCTCCCCTGTCTCACCCTACCCCCTCTCCGTCTATACACTCCTATTCATGCCAAACCTCTTCATGGCCCTCCTCAACCCCCCTTTTCATTCAGGCAAATTCACACACTCATTCACCCCCATTGTATTGGCTCTGCTCCATACATCCAGCTTAGTGCAGACCTATAAATATTACATGTTGAGACAAGGTGTCTAGATGCAGGTTTTAGTTAAACAGTCTCACGTGGGCAGTATGAACATCATCCGTGGCTTTTTACGACGGCAGAGGATTTTTTTTGTGTGCTTAATTTAAAGAGGCGGTTCAGTACATGCATGCTGCTTGGCAGCTAAACATACTGAAATCAGCATAATAAGATGGTTCTTATGGAAGGAAATAAAAGGGTGAAAGCTACAGTAACTGATGTAAAGATTGAGTGATTCTTGCTATACAATCTGGCACTGGGAGTCAGTGACACTGCTCAATGATCAAAGCACTGCCCAAGATCTGGGGATCTGTTAAGCATGCTGCATTTAAGTGATTTTTTGGCACACTCTGCTTTCTGGCACTTGTTTTCATCCTTGATAATCCCTAAAAAACCCAAATACAAAAATGAAAGACATCCTGCCGTGTACTTAATAATCAGTCAAATTAAACAATTTGCATCAGTCAATGTGAAACATCTATATTTAATGTCATATGAGGATTTCACTACTGCACATGCTTTGATTTCTAAAATCATCTCCATAAGTGTCCATCTCGCGATAAATGTGTGAATCCAGGATTTAAATGTGAACATTAAAGCTGCCCATGCAGCGATTCACTCTAGATCTGAAGCCAGCTTTAAGTTGCGAGAACAAAGCAGCACGTCCAGCATCAGATGCAATAATGATGAAAGATAATTGCAACTAAACAGTTCTTTTCAATCTGTGAATGGTGGAACTAGGCACTGCAGATTTTTGTAGCTGGCTGGATTTACAAAACAGATGGTGTGTGATATGGACTCAACTCAACTTTGGGCTACTTTAGGGCTCAGCATCGAAGAGACACAGAATTGGCAGAGAACAGTCACGTAACCTGGTAATTATGTGTCCACACAAACATGATCAAATTGGCCAAGATACAAATGTTCCTTTGTGTGTGTGTGTGAGTGTGTGTTGTGTCTGTGTGTGTGTGTGTGGGGGGGGGGGGGGGGGGGGGGGGGGTCAGGCCTTAGAGGGGCAGGTGCTCTCCAGGGTCAGACTTTTATGAGGCTGTGATTAGATTCTGCCTCAATTTTGTGGTGAATTATGAGGCAGGCACTCTTTCTGTCCATGTTGCATGCACAAATGCACCAGAGCATAAAGCACACACTTACATAACACGCACACACGTACAGAGTTAAGACTTTTGTTTAAAACAAACAAGCTAAATCCCCCTTGGTTTTAGCTGTACACAACTCACACCAACAACCCTCTACTCTGTATCACTCTCTCTGGCTCCTCCTCTTTCTTTTTACTTCTTTCACACACACACACACACACACACACGCTTTTTTGTTACACCTGTCCCTCTACTCCCTTGCCATCCCACACACGGTGAGGATAAAAATAGAGAAACAGCATGAGGGTGGGGGGAGCGATACACATCAAAAACCCCATCAGGCGGGGAGAGATAGAGGCAGAGGGATGGCAGAGAGGGAAGAGACGAGAGGAAATGAAAGAGAGAAAGAGAGAGAGAGAGAGAGAGGGTGCTTGGGCCTGTTCTGAATTGAAAGTGCAGCAGTAAGCAGTGAAGGGGAATAGTAAACAGTGCTGCTGACCACATAAATATGCTAAATTAGCCTACAAAGTCGCCCTAGTGGATAATTGCTCATCATAGCTTTGCCCTATAGGGAGGCTGCCTGCCAGGCATCTTAGATTCCACATGGAAACACACACAGAACATACACAACATGCTCACAGTACACGCCCTGAGAGGATCTGGCAAACAAACAAAAAAAAGGACAGGATGATGGACTTGGATAAAAAAGAGTGTGTCTAACTTCGCAGTCATTTTCTTAACACTATACAAACATACTTAAGGGACAAGCAATTTTGTGAACCAAAATGTAATGTTTCAACGTATTTAATAGAATTAAGGGATATACCGCTAACTGTAA
Organism: Cyclopterus lumpus; assembly: GCF_009769545.1. Lineage (NCBI taxonomy): Eukaryota > Metazoa > Chordata > Actinopteri > Perciformes > Cyclopteridae > Cyclopterus > Cyclopterus lumpus. The sequence goes on along the minus strand of NC_046981.1, from coordinate 11,223,068 downwards.
AGCAGTAGCACGGGCCTTTCTACTGATCTGCTGCACTTCAAAGGAACCCAGTTGAGTCCATACTGTGCACAAAAATAAATACATTTTCAGCCGTGGGACAGTTATATTTGCAGATCCAGCTGTAACGCTGGGACTATTTAAATGTATTGACTAAGGAATGCTGTCATACCATATACATTTAATCGATATCACTATTACAAAAACTTGTATTGTGTTTTTTTATACGTGTATCGATCGTCCGCTGTTTCAGTTATTGTTAACTACTTGTCCTGTGGTTCTTCTTCTGCCTTTTCAATAATTCATTCAGGCATCAAGTGTGTCATGGGAAGTACAATATGTGTATAAGTGAGTGTCTGTGTGTGTGTGTGTGTGTGTGTGTGTGTGTGTGTGTGTGCGTGTGTGTGTGTGTGTGTGTGTGTGTGTGTGTGTGTGTGTGTATGTAGGCTTTTGTTTGGCTCTAATCAAAGAACAGGGAGCAAAGTGCTGCCTGGAGAGCAGTGAAGCATGACAACACACACCTGGTAAGCTGCTTATCACACTTTAATTTCACCTACACTGAGATCTGCGAATGCCAGCGTGACCAAACAGACGTGTGCAAGTGTGTTTGTGTGTGTGTTTGTGTACATACATGTGTGTTCGTACGAGTGTTTGAAGTAGAACAAAGATAAAGGGAGTGATAAACGCAGGGAGGAGAAAGGGCAGATTAAATGGAGAGAGAGATATCAACGACCGAGAACAAAAGGAAAAGATAAGGGAGGAAATACAGCAGCAGTGGGATTGGGAGAGATAGAGCGATATATAGAGAGGGGGAGCGAGATGTGAGGTTAAAATCTGAAACAGCCCGGGAGTGAAGTGTGGCCTTAGAGAGAGCGGAAAAGGACAGAGATTAGGATAAAAGAAGAATGAGTTTTGTATGAATGATTACTGTAAATGTTGTGTTATCAGGAGTACAAAAGATAGCCCTTTTACTAAAATATAGACAAACTGTCAACAATATATAAGCTTGAGATGTGAACGAAGATCATTTTAAAGTGGCCAACATAACACTATATGTTTACTACTGTTAAGTCATTACAAAAACAGCATGTCAAACCAATTATGCTGTAATAATGAGCAATCCAGTTGCATAATCAATAAAAGATAAAAGATTTTGAAAAAATGAATTTATGCCAACTTTCCACTCTTTTTACAGCTCTGAAACCAGCCATATGGAATTTGTTGTTGAGAGGCTGAGCCCTGACCTCTGACCTTGGACACACGCTGTCGGCCTACTGCCACCAACCCTCTCTACTAATAAGACAATAGCTCGTGGTATAACATATATTCCTATGTTTCCAATGTAAATCAATATCATGTTTGTAGATGTGATAAAGAAATATATTAAATACATGGAGAGAACTGCTTAATGGCTATTTACTTGCTTATTTGTCTTGTTCACTCATTTAGCAATATTAGTCAAGCTTTTTTTTAAGCATCAACAAGGTAAAAAAAAAAAAACATTTATAGGAGAACATTTTTACCTTGCTGAATATGTTCTTCACTATTACAATTTGGTGCAATTTTTAAAGTGCAAATTAGCACTGATATGCGATAGCTAAACATGAGCCCTTTAGTGTGGATGCATCCCGGGGGGAAATCGCTGTGCCACATCTAATACCCCAACACATCTGTGTGCTACAGTGGGACTTGCTAGTGGTTCCACTGTGCAATGTCTGACACTGTGACTAATATAATGTAACTTTCTCCCTCTCTTCATCTCATGCTCTGTGCTTCTCGTTCCCTCTCTGTGTCCAAATTAAACACAAGGCGCAGGAAACTCTGATAAAGCCATCTGTTCATCTCTCTCTCATGCTTTCGCTTTCTCTCTCTCTCTCTCTCTCTCTCTTACAATCCCTCTATCCTTTTCCTCATTTTCCAATCTGACAGCCGACTGCCTCTACTGAAGCTAGCGGGGGACATTTGCGGTATAGTTTCTCTGCAACTCTCTCCGTGTTTGTCTCCTTGCTTTCATTCCTCTACTGGCTGGATGGAACCATTAAATCAGCGTTAAATCCCATCAGTGAGTGACGGACAGAAGCAGCAAGAGCACCATGTAGCATTGGACTTGTCAACAAACTTTTAATTGCTTGGCCATGGTGTGAGAGAAACACATCTGTGTTGGTGTGTGATGATACAACTCCATTAAAGTTGTATGAGGTGCCTGACGTTCCGCCAGTATCCGCAATTAAGAGCAATGCAAAAGGTTCAAGACTACAATACACACACACACATGCACACACACCTCAGCCCCCTTTCCCCACGGTGAGCCCGGGATTTGACTATGAAAATGAGTTTGTGAAACTAATCATGCAGCTTAACAAGTGGAGCCGGGGAAGAAGGGGGGAGGGGGAGGAGGGGAAGGAGAGGGAGGAGACGGGGGTGTGAAACGGTCAAAAGGGTCAACTAATCAAGAGGAGGGGAAATGAGACGAGGGGTAGAGGAACTGTGAGGGGTTGGAGGGGGAGAGAGCGAGAGAGGGACTGACGTTGAGAGGAGGACTTAGAAGAAGGGTTACCATAAATGACTGTGAAATGAGAATCCGAGGAGGAAGCGTGAGCGTGCAGTGAGGGGAAAAAATGAGAAAAAGACAGCAGGAAGGGGAAAGCTGGGATGAAAGAGGGATACCACGAAGAGATTTTAAAGAGGAAAAGGAACGAGCGATGAAAGGGTTGGGAGTAGTGAAGAGAACATTCTGTAATATTCTACTGGTGCAGAGAAACTGGGGGACATGAGGGGAGGAGTTGAACAGAGGACAGAGGGGATTTGAGAAAGAAAAAGAAAAAAGATAAAATGGAAAACATGGCGGGGGGAAAAAAAGGAGGAATAAGGAAGAGATGAGAAAGCAATTCTTGGGGAAAGAAAAGAATTAGACAATGGGAGGATGTGTGAAAAGGAGAGAGAAATCATCTGAAGTTGTTTCTAAATCCTGTCAAAGGAGGCAACAGACAGGGAGGGGGAGGACGACACACAGGGTAGAGACAGGTAGTGGAAAGTGATAGCAAAGCTAAACCGTGGAGAATATGCAGGGAGGAGAGGCCTTGAAGCTAAAACACAGCCACCAAAATAATGTCTTGGAATTATGTGGAGACATAAGATTTGGATTTATCCTTTAAGAAACTCAAGCAATAGTCAACATACTGGAGGGGTTGTTTGTGGGAATGCTTCAGGAAATATGTGTGAGGGCTTTGAATAAAAGAAAGTGTGTTGAAGGAGAAACTATGTACATATAGCTTCTATTTACGGTTATTCAACCAATTCACTGAACTCAGATAAACATGCTTTAATAAGATGTTCAATGAAGCATTTTTCATATTCTTGAGAGTGAGACTTTTGGCTCAATGTAGGCAAAAAAATCTGTTCCATATACACCTCAAGGGGAGGGCAGGACACTCCAAATGGAGGGAGGCCACATACGGAAACAGTAATGCTGCTGACTGCCAGTCAAGGCTTATTGAAAACCCATCACACGACAGCCACACCCTCAATTCAGCATGCCTGCCTCAGGGTTGTGGTGATTCTGATTGTTTCGTACTGGCTCTTAAGTAAATCTGTACCACTAATGAGTATCCTCCCTGAAAATGTTTCCTCCGTGTGTCCAGATTATTCATCATAATTTATTGAGACATTCACTGCAGCTTTCTGCTCCTGTGACGAGCCGGTTACGGATGTCATCAACAGGAAAGGATAATAGTAAAACCAACTAGAGAGGGTTAGAGGAATGAGTCATGAGTCAAAGGACAAAGGGCAGCACGAAAGGGAGGGCCGAGACATAGCAGACATTGGCGAGCGGATTTTCGCAGAGAGGTCAGACTTCTTAGCCGGCCCTAATTGGATTAATGTCATTATAACATGCTGTGTTCGTACGTGTGAGTGTTTATGTACAAATGCAGAAGCATTTTCAAGCCGCATGGAAAAGCATGCATGATTACAATATGTATCTATGTATGTATGCAGAGATTTGTATTTGTGACAGAAACATTTCCCCTCCCCCAAAAGCCTTTTCTTCAGGCTCTCCTCCGACTATTTTTCTCAAAGAGATCTTATCAACACCCCAGCTTGCAGAGAAGGTGCAGGAACTGAAATTCCGATTAGTGGCTGAGCAACAACAATAAGATAGAGAACGGCTCAGCGATGGTGAAGGTGCATTCACTATTCTGTTATAACTAATGCAAATCAGAGTTTAGATAAGGCTGGGATAATGTCATCTCTACAAAGAGGCCCATACTTTAAATCCCTCTCTCTTGGCTGGGTAGTAGTGCACAATACTTTTGGGGTAAAAAATGCAAAATGATCCAAAACAGCCACTGTAAAATCCGTTTTTAACTGCAGCGGAAACCAGGTCAGAGGGAAGGGAAGAAAAAAAACAGAGCGGTACGGCCTACGAGACAGACACAGATCTCGCACAGTGGCCCATCCATAATGAACAGTGTCCTCCTACCCCTGCCCAACCGCAGCACACGATCCCTCAACAAGAGAGACTGAGGGAGACTGGGATGAGACAAAGGGGAATGGCCACATTAATTACACACAGTCTCTAGGCGGGAGCTATCACCGGAGGCTAACGGGGAGGCCGACAGAGAGATGGAGAGACAGAGAGAGATAGAGAAATGGAGATGATTATGCTCACAGAGTACCCTACGTGTCTCCGGTGAGAGGGAGTGTTTGTCCTTCGCAGCAAGACGCCTGCTGGCTGCTGAGTTATGTCACAGTGTAACTAATGGGAGCTGAACCTCCAACAGAACAGACACACACTGATCTGAGGCCACTTATGTGTGTGTGTGTGTGTGTGTCCATGGAGGTGGGTGGGTGGGGGGGTATATGAGTGTATATAAGTGTGAAGTTTGTATACTGTTTGGGGATGTCTGTGTGTGTCTGTGTGTGTCTGTTTGTGATGTGTACTCACCCCTGGTAGCGTTTTCTGCTCATGTAGAGCGCTCTGGGCTTTCAGTGCCGACTCTCTTGCACAGTACGTCAGAAACGCACATCCTGTCAGACAGCGAGAGCGAGAGAGACGGGGAAAGAGAGAAGAAGGGAAAGGAGGAAAGGTAGAAAAGGTCAGTGAGCAGCTTTAATATCTGTCATTCTCTATCTCTGTCTCTGTATCACCCCCTACCAAAACACACACAGCCACACCATTTAAATCATTTAAATGTCTCCTTCTCTGATGCCTTCCCTGAGTATATGTCACCTACTCTGATCGAACACGAGGCTAACTGCGAGATGATTCCAAAATATATATACAGTATATATATATATTCATGCACTGTAATTAAACTTGACAACACCATGATGATGCACTCTAGAGCAGAGAAGGACACTCCACGGCACGGCACATTGCAGAACGGCACGGCACGAGTCAGCACACATGACAGCACCACAGACGTGTGTGTGGGGCTAACAAGGCCTTACAGGCTGGGCACAGTCAGGTTCCTGCCCTCAACCAACCACTATGCATGCCTCACGATCACTCCAAATACACTCCCTCTGTTTTCCTATGTGCTGTACCTGTGTCTGTGTGTGTGAGGGAGGGGTAGGTACCAGAGCTGGCTGGCCAGAGCTGTTTACTACACCTGTCACCAGCACTAAGACAACAAGATTAGCAGCAGGTTAGCATTCCGGTGACATCTCAGACAGACTGAAGTAGATTCAAAGTAAGGAAGAGAAGATTTGACGATTAGGATGGAAACATTCACACATGAGTGTACATACATCTGAAGAAGAGAGTGACTCGACATAATGACACACACACACACACACACACGCGCACACACACACACATGCATCTTATGGTCCATCTCATTGCTTTTAAGAGGGGCTTACTGTGGCCGTGGGGATTCTCAAAACAACAGATTCTTTCCCCTGTGTCACCCAGGCTTACAGGCCCATTACACTGATTGGAGCATACAGTCTAATCGGGTTCATAACACACAGGACCCCAGGTCATTTTGTGTGTGTGTGTGTGTGTGTGTGTGTGTGTGTGTGTGTGTGTGTTCGTGGCCGTTTATTACCCATCTATTGTTAGAGGAGGGCATTATATTTAAAGCCTCTTAATCATTAACACAATTAGAAGACTCCCAACGGTATTTAACATGTATACTATATGACACCTTTATGTACTCTTCTTAGTCGATTTTGGCACAAGCATACTAATGCATGAGCACGTTTTTGATTCACAGTGTGCGTATCGTAACCGACTCTGTTTTCCCTGTCTTCATGATCTCACGTTGCAGTGTTAATGGGAGATGGAGACGAGAGGAGGTGTGACCGTTTCCATGGTGACATGTGACTCAGCGCAGGAAAATCCACCCATATATCTGCCTTCCTGTCACACGTCTATCTATCTGTCTTTTTATCTGTTTTTAGTCTTTCTATGTTTAGGCTGTGTTATAAGGCCTACCTTTGTGCATGCCTGTGTATTTGTCCTTAATCACAGTTAGCTCATAGATCTTGCCAAACTGCTCAAAGATCGGCTTGAGGTCCTTCTCTTCCAGATTCCGGGGAATCTGCCCCACAAACAGCTTGATGGCGTCGGCCTCCTTCATCAGGACAGAGTGGAGAGGAGGACTGGGTACAGCGGGGGCTAGGGGGCAAACAGATCAGGAGCAGGTATCCCTGGAGAGGAGCAACCAATGCTGGATGAGTCTTTGGGTCACAGCCGGAGAACTCGACAATAACACAATAATCGTCACAATAATAATCCTAAATATATTTAGCATTTCATATTCATTTATTGACTTATGGTGTGTCTGTGGTATGTAATAATATTTTTTTATTATTACATGTTAGAGACCATAAAACTCCTGGTATCACAATAAAATTAGTAGTATTCCTTTGGGGGGGGCTTATGCTTATAATATGTGATTTGTTACATTATTATATAGTGTTAGCATATTTGTTGTAAGAAAAAATAATCATAATTTTTAAAAAATCTATGTAGAATCTGAATCAACTTTCTTATTTCAATATGCGCTTCGGCTATAAAATGCTTCCCTCAATTATTATAATATAAGTAAAAAATATTTGCGTGATCATTTTTGAGTATTTATTGTCTAGCCTGATGACAAAGGGCTCCAGTAGCTTCTGGTAAAACAAGTATGCAAATGTTAATTAGCCAATCAAAAAACAATAATAGGACTTCCTCCCCCCCCCCCTTCCAATTATACAAATATATATTGAAAATATCTGTGAGCATTTATTACCTTTTGGTGAATAAGCAGCGTTCAGGATCCCTACAAATACACAATCAAAAGAGAGGAAACAGCGTGATTGGGGGTAAATCATTGCAATAGAGCGGTTTCTTTGTTTAGCCAGCTTTAGGTTACAGCATACACACGGATGTCATGGGGCTCCCTGGCTCTTTGTCCGATCCCCCTCAATGTACACATACACATACAAACACGCGCGCGCACGCACACACCAGAACAAAACAAGACAGAGGAAATATACAGGCGGCATACATCAAAGCTCTTACCGTTTCCAGATGATGATTATGGGCAGAGTGTTGCCTGTGCAGACCAGAAATGAAAGAGGGATGCTCTCTGTTGGGTCCCCGTTGTTGTCCTAAGCGCGCTCTCGCAGTCCCGTCCTCCTTCCTCTCTCCTCTCTCTCTCTCTCTCTCTCTCTCTCTCTCTCTCTCTCTCTCTCTCTCTCTCTCTCTCTCTCTCTCTCTCTCTCTCGATGCTCTCCGCTCTTTGTGCCTACCGAGCTCTCCCTCTCCTCCTCCTCCTCCTCCTCTTCCGTGTACAGATACTCGAGGCTCGGTTGTGTTTTTACAAGCCCCCCGGTGTTCGCAGTCTGGAGGTCTGGAGTTGGCGGAGTAACCGTCGAGTCCTCGCAGGTGAATCCAGACCAGCTTGTTACTGGTCCCACTGAAATATCGCCAACCTTTCGACTCTTAAGATCCAGAGCAGACGGCTAGTCAGTTATAACTTTCACCAAAACCCACTCTTGATTCTTATTCAATTGCAAAGTGATAACTTTAATTCGGGTAGCATCCAACAGTTAGTCTTTTTCAGTCTTGCCCTTATTGTTCCAACCCTCAATCGAGTTTATTCCTACTTTCTATTCTTGCTATTTTATATTTTCTTGTTGCGTCTCACCCGTTCAACGGCTGGATGGCTTTTCACGTCCAATGCCGGTATCGCCTCTCCTCTCTTTCTCTCCCTCCCCCTCCCCCTCCGCTCATCAAAGTGGTTGCAAGCGTGTGACGTAACAACCCAGGGACCATCAACAAAGATGTCCGCCTCACTCACACGAAGAATATAATAAAATAAAGATGTCCTCTACTCCGTCAATAACCTACGTCTCCACTCGTTAAAGTCAGTGTCGTGTGTACTGTTTCCGTATTATATTTATATAATGTCCGGAGGTATTTGTAGTGTTTTAAACCCTTTCCCAGAGCAACGGGTTACGTGTGAAACCTTTTTACACAATGCCTGGGCGATACCCCGTGCGCGAGGCCGCCTATTGTTCTAGCCGCGAGCTCTGGCCTTGGTGCTGAAACGATGCCTCTTGACGTGAAGCCGAAGCGCGCCGCCGACGCCGACGAGCACGCAGTCACGACTACTACAGCTGTTCACGCCCGAGCCCCAAATCACGCTCACACCCACACAGAGTAAAATGTGTGACGGAGAGATGGCTCGGGGTTGGAGTTGGCCTACTTTACGGTCTGTACTTTGGAAAACCGGCCGACATTGGGCTATGTCACTATAAGACATGAAAGCAGGCGGCGCCCACGTTTATCAAACTAACAGCCACATGTTCAGAAATGATTTGTGATGTGTGCGTGCAGAGAGTCTTGGAAGGAGAGACATGAGTGAAAAGAGAGAGTCATAGGGTTCATGGTAATTTACTCCAAAAGGTCACCATCTGCCCGCTTTGCCTCGTGCCCTCTGCGAGCCAGCATCCCCCGCCAGATTCATCCACCATATACTACACCCCTCCCTCACAGCGCGCGCACACGCCACACACACACAGACACACGCACACACACACACACACACACACACTCACACACACACACACACACACAGACACACACACGCACACACACACAGACACACACACGCACACACACACACACACACGCGCACACACACACACACACACACACACACGCACACACACACACACACACAATGTATATCTCTACACTAGGGTCTTTCTTACAAGAACAGCACCGACAGAAGAGGCACGCGACGCCCGGAGGATGTGTACGGTGTGCAGGCAGCACGCACTGGAGCCGCTAAGCCTCCAGCACGATGGAGAGGAAACAGCTAGAACGCACGCGATGCTCAGGAGGGAAAACCTAAACATTTTGCTACTCAGATTTTTTTAATAACCAACGCAGACCATTCCCCTTTAGGCAACAATTTGGTATTGGGCTACATATACTTCAGTCAAGGCCTTCTGGGATTTAAAAAAAGATGATTTGGGTCAACATTTGGGCCTATTGTTTCATGCAGAAATGACACTGTGTTGACATGGACTCAGGACCTGAGTATCTTCTCCTGGCTATGGGGGCAGTCGGCTATCAGCATCCAACCACACCGCTCTTATACACATTCCTATTGTACTTTTAATAAACTATTATTATACAAAGGTTTAAGTGTGTGAGTGGCTAACCTTTACACTTCCCAGCTTTCACTTCACTTTTACCATTGACTCTATTGAACTCTTACACTTCCAGCCACTCCTACATTTACACTTCATATTGGACCTTTCTGAAGCCTTTTACATTTATACATCGTGGGCTTGAAATAAACTGCATAATAATTTATTTGCTTCCTTGGTATCAAACATTAATATGAAAAAATGCTTCATGATGGTTTACATGTATTCAGGTTTTTAGTTGAATGTAAATGTTGTAAATCCACCATGTGTGTGTGTTCCCACACACACACACACATACACACACACACGCACGCACACTATTCTGAACACCCCCTCCCCCCACTATTCACTAACTCGTCTCAATGTAGGCGTCATACCAAAAAGAGACATTTACTCCGTCGGCCACTTAAACCTGAGAGAACTCGTCGGGCTCATTTATGTATGAGACTCAACAGCGCCATCGTTTGGAGCCAAGTGGCTACAACACCCTGAATCCCTGGGTAAAAGTATACAAGACACACAACTTAATTTCTGTGTTGTTTTTATTGAAAATGAAGCTTTGAAATAATAATCATTTTTGTTTTGTTTTTGCACGATAAAAAAATCTGTGTACCAACGATAACATTCTTATAAACTCTGGTGGTAACAAAAAAAATTGCTACAGCTTCTTAAAACGAGAAAATAAATTACATGTTCTTTAGATAATAGATAAATTACTATCTTTTTTGTTTTTATATAAAAAGTAATTTTTACGACAAGGGATTAGAGACAAGAATGACACATTCAAAGGCACGATCGCAAAACACACAACCATACACACACATTCATGAACACACAGACACACACGCGCAAACATCCACGCCTCACAACTACGACAAAGTCAAATTCTCTTGTCAAATGCAAAATAGTTATATGACAGTTAGATGTGATTAAATGCAGTCTACAACAACACTTCTCTATAAAACACAAGCGCTTAATATGTTCCAAGAAAATATAGACATTAAAACATATCTGACAAATATAAAAACTCCTCTCCTTTGAGTGGGCAGGGTGTAATGTGTGTGTATGTCTTCTTGGGGGGCGGGTGAAGGAAAAGAAAAAGAGCCAAGTAAAAACAGTCGATATAAGAGAAAGAGAGAAAAGACATAAAGAGTACCTACACACACTTACAGAGGTTGCCACCTCACAATGCAAAAATATTTACTTCCAGGTCAAAGCATTTGATCTGTATCATAAACTAACTTATTAAAAGACTATTGTAAAAAAGCAGCTTTCTCAGTCAACAGGATGATCCCTAGGCTTCACCTACTCTCAGAGGACAGATTCATCGTGTCCTCCCATGAGGATGCAAAAAGAGAAGATATTAAAGATGAGGTGCGAAAAAGAGGACATAAAAATGTAAAAGATGGAAGAAATACAGTCTTCACTCTAGATAATGTTACCATGAACAGTTAATTGATTATCACTCTCAATTAAATGTTTATTGAAGCATTATATAGAGTGCAGACTCTATTTCTTCCCTTTTTTACACGCTCGTCCGTCCAGCCCCCAGAATTTATCATCTGGATGTGCGTGCTTTTGTGAATACCTTTCTAAGACATGAAGACGTTTCATACCTCCACACAATCGTCAAGGCGCTATTAGTGAATCTTTTTACATCTTCAGACTTGTGCATCACCAAGTTTGTGGTTCAACACAATATTCTGTTTTTCTTGTTGTCAATAAATCCCACAAATCCCCGTGACATAAAAAAACAAAAACAAGATTAAAACATATAAATGATGACATGATCCTTCATTAAGAGGAACATGGGCACTGTCGCTTATTTTGAGTCAATCTACCATCCTGGTGGCATAAATACTCTACAGTATCTACAGTAGAAAACAGCCCCAACACTTTTTCTCTTGTTTGGATGGCATTTTCTAATATCCCAGATATATAAGAAAATCACTGACCCTTAAAAAAGGAAACTATATATTTATCGAGTCATTTTTTAAAGATTTACATCGTCAAACAAACAGATTGTTGTTTGGTCTTTTCATGGGATTTGTTGACAGGAAGAAAAGTATAGAACAACACAATGTTTTTTTCTATTTAGTGAGCAGCATTGTGTTGAGTTTAGTAAACTCAACACGGCTATGAGTCTTCAAACCTGTGGATTTAAACTCGGCTCCAACAGCACTCATTAAAAAGATCTGTAACTGACGTGAATCTGTCGAAAGGACTTCACAAAGTCCGCGCTGCTTGTTTACCAAACTAATTATCCTACTTGTTTGGGAAGAAGCTCACTTCTTCCCGCACTGATATATTTGGTCACTAACTGTAATGGTCACTCCACTCCTTTGGTTCATCTGTCCAAATACTGAACTGAACAATAAGAGGACGCTTGAGCAAATATTTTTGGCAGACAGAAATAGACATACGACATGTTAATGCATCTTTCTAGCTTAGTTGGGGTTCTGCAGTGTACAGGAACACTATTCCAGTAGACCTTCCATACACCACAGCACACACAGTGTATCTAGCACAAATGGTTATTATATGTTCAGCACGTTTCTTTTCATAATTAGTGGTTTGCATTGTTTTAAGTTGCTGCATATCAAAGAGTATCATTAAAAAAAAGGCTAATTTTGCTATTGGAACACGGCGGTGTCATCTTCCATTATAATCTATCAGCCTAAGAAATGACAACAATGCATCACTCAGCCTTGTGTGACACATTATGAACCTGTTAAAGCTAACATACAAAGTAAACAGATGCGCTCTCAGTGGAATATGTGGTTCTAAAAGACAACTTAATTGAATACAGAGAACTGGAAAAAAGGAACCGGCTGCTTTCACAGTGTTTTACCTGAAGAATCAGGAGGAATTAGCTAAATGTTATCTCACAGCCACCACAAGGTGTATGCCTATTCTGGGCTTTACAGACTTTGTATTTCAGGGGGATCAGCTTTTGACCTAATCCTTGACTTCTCACACACCCGGGCTGTATGTGTGGTTGGCTGGTCAGTGCCTCTTGGCACGCTGAGCACTCTGGGTACACGAGGCACAGCAGGCGGTCTTGTAGTAGGTGTAGACGCACATCCTGGCCTGAACCACCACCACACAGTTGTGACGTCTGTCCCGGCAGTTTTCATCTGTGAAAAGAGAAGCAGAGAAAGATGTTAGTTAGCAAGCAAGAACAAAATCAATCAATACACACACACACACACACACACACACACACACACACACACACACACACAGAAACAGACACAGACACAGACACACACACACGCACACACACACACACACACACACAGACACAGACACAGACACACACACACACAGACACAGACACAGACACAGACACACACACACACACACGCACACACACACACACACACACCTGCGACTTGTGGACTGCAGGGTATTGTATTGCAGATTTGCTCCCGTTCAGGTTTGGTGCTCAAATCACATTCGTGGCTGTGCTTTTTTTCCGTCTCCAGACACCGTACCTCCCTCATTTGTAAGCCTTTCCCACAAGAACGTGAGCACTGAGAAGAAAGGAGAGTGTAAACAGAAGGGTTACACATTTAAATAAATCATGATTTGTAGATTTTGTCTGTTCTGTCACTTTTCTTCTCTCCCATCGTCTCTCACCGCGCTCCACTCGGTTGTGAACCACTGTGGTTCACACTCTCCCATCTCACACTGCTGGACTGCAGCAGGTTTCTCCAGATGAGCACACTCATTGGCTGGTGCGACGGTAAAATCATTCCCTATCTTCTGGACACATATAATGTCTCGTCGCTGAGTTCCATTCCCACAGGGGACATTACACTAGAAAAAGGAATACAGTAGCTGTGATGATTGGATTTATCACTGCAATATGAATGCCCTTTTACTCCAAAACAAACATACCAAACCTATATATGCAAAAATCAAATAATTAAATGAAATATAAGATGATACAGAAGACTAAATAAAGTACAAATCAAAGTTACTATAGGTCAATACAAATGTCTAGAATTGTAGAAACTAAAAGGAATATATGAATTCCTGCACACTCAGCACAAACTTTATAACATATAACATATTGCATTATTCATTAAACTCACAATGTGGAAACAATCCGAAAAGATGACTCTACAGTAAAACAACTCCTCCATCCTACCTGTGTCCAGGGGCTGCTGTACCACATGGTTGTTGGTACACAGGGACCCCCGTTGCAGGCCTTCATCTCTGCTGGTTTATCCCCAACACAGTCCCCTCCTCCTCCACCCTCTCGGACCGCTCCTCGAGTCAGACACACCACCTCCCTCCTCTGCACCCCAGGGCCACACAGCGCCGAACACTGAGGGACAAAGTGGAAGATCATGTTGAGGCTTACTGTTAAGTGCTGTGGGTGTTTCTTCCTTTTGCTTCTGTGTATGTGTGTTACTCACCGTATTGGAGAAGTCAGTGAAGTACCAGTTGATTACACAGGGGCCCATGTTGCACTCCTCACTTCCTTGTGGGCGAGCCCTGGAGTTGCACTCTTTTTCGTTCACCACGCTGCCCTGATCGCTAAGGCAGCGCACACTCCTCGTCCTCCTCCCAACTCCACAGTCCACAGAGCACTGTGACAAATGAGGAGGACAAAAACATAAATGACTACAAACAGATGCAACAAATGGTATGAAGCATATCTTTCTCCTTTACTTGATTCAAATATTGAATTAGACTGATTCAATTAGTCCTTTATTTGTTCCCAAAGGGCAGTTGAACACATGATATAAATGCAAAAGGGAAATGAGTAAAAAAGTTTCTGCAGCAGTCTCTGACTTGCTCAGTCGGTTATGTTTTCAGATTCTGAGATGCATTACTTGGCCTTTTTTTCACTGCAGACCCATGAGCAGATACATTTCCCAGTAGCAAACTGGTATTGTTGACCTACCGCGCTCCAGTCGGAGCTGACCTCCCAATGTGAGCAGAGGCCGATCTGACACGCCTGTGTGGACTCTGGTGGGGTGAGGTTGGCACAGCGCTGCGGGTGGACCATGGTGGAGCGGTTCCCAAAGCTCTGCCTGCACTGGAGCTGCCTCTGCTGCACCCCAGGGCCACAGGACACACTGCACTCTGACCATGAACTGGCCTCCCAGCTGAGAGAAACAGAGAGGGAGTGACGGAGAGAGAGGCGCATGTTGAAGTTAAATATTACAGGACACATATAACACATACTCACATGGCTTCAGATACACACGACTTCAAGCAAATATAACTCTGTGTGTCAGGATTAGGTGCATTTATTACATATCACATTATCCATGCTTTCTTTCTTAAAAGAAAATCTCCATGCTATCAAGTTTTTTTCTTTCTTTAATTGAATATAATAGAAATTTACCAGTGCGGTGACATATTATAAACCCATTCCCAGTAGAACTGAGTGTCTATATCCGGTATAAAGCAGGTTTTGACACAAAAGTGATATACATGTATTTTTTCAAAAATACTTGAAAACAAGGTGATTTGTATTGGAAACAAATGAAAATATGCACACTGGCAGATATTCTTTTCTTAAAAAATACGCACTCAACATAGAGAAGAAAATGACTTAATGAAGATGTTTTGCAGTGTGGTTTTCATGCAGTGAATTATCAGCTTTGAAAAAAGCCCAAATTATTTATCTCTGTTCCTGGAGAGCTGAATATAAAATAATATATATGATGTATCATATATGTGTGTTTTCTCACAATGGTGGGCAGGGATGTGTGTTACAAGGCTCCTCCTCAGGAACCGGCTTGGCTGCAGAGTCACACTTCCTCTCCGGGACTTCCTCGTCTGTATGTCGGTTTATACACAGAATGACTCTGTTCTGAGAACCTACAGAGAGATGAAGATGGATATATGCAGAGTGGGAAATACATCAGTGTCCTTGTACTTGCACTTACCCACCACATGGGGGAGACATCACTCAATCCAACATAAATAAGTAATTTTAAGCATGGAGTAATTCATAAAATCTAACTTAAAGTAGATTGTAACAGGCATTTATGAACTCTGACCTCTGCCACAGGAAGCAGAGCACTCTGTGAGTCCTCCTCTCCTCCACACAAATGGCGGCTGAGTGTCCGGTGGCAGGTCAGTGCGAGGGGGGAACCGAGCATTCCTATTGGGTCCAGAGCCTCGAGGACGTGACCTCTCAGGTGTCAATCGGTCCGAGGAGGGGGGAGAAAACAAAGAGGTGGAGGAGGATGAGGGGAAAGAAGGGACCGAAATGGGAGGAGGAGCAGGAGGAGGCTCTTCTATCGACACAGTGAGAGGACCTGGGTGAGAAGAAAAAAAGAGATTGACATTTAGATAAATTAGAAAGGAAAGGCAATGTAGGAGAGAGGTGAACTTTAAGAACATTCATGGAGAGAAAAGTATAGAAAGAGGCATAACACGAATGTTAAAAAATCAAGAATAGGAGGAAGGCAGTGAGTCAGACACTAATGATGTCATGATGAGGTCAGGGACTCATGATAGCGAACACAGGGACCCATCTAGGTCACGAACAAACACACAAACACACTTGCACAACAATCCCTCCCACTTGGCTCACAACCACACCCATCGTAAAAACATTAACACGTCCATCACACTCATGGCTCACATTAGTCATTTGCAAAGAATTAATCTGGAGATGTTTGATTTAGGGTTAAATTCTGCAATCGGTAAGACTCAACTATGTGCTGAACACGACTGGAGAATCCAGCCTGTCTTTGCTTTTGTATAAAACATGCTTAAAACACGTCTGTCAAAGAGTGAGCTGAACAGAAGAAGATAAAACCAGAAAGTAGAAGTGCGAGAGACGTACTGCGAAGGGGTGCCCTGCCTGGCTCTCGCTCCCTCGGCCTCTCTCTGGGTGCCTCCCTCTCATTCTCCGTCAGCCTCTCCCTCTCTACCTCCTTTTTCTCCACGGGGACATAAAACTCATAGTCGATGCCCGGGTTCTCCTTGTGAAAAATGATCTTGAGAGCAAAACAGGATGAGAGAAAAAGACAAAGTTAGAGGTAAAAACTAGCCAATGTAAAGAAACACCCCCAAAAAGAGCTTTACAGATCCTCATCTAGAAATGCACTGAAAGGTCAGGACGAGCCACTCGGGCGCTGGCAGGGAAACTGTGTCAAACTCTCAAGGAGGCCTCAACAGGGTGTTTGCTTGTCCGTATCCCCCTACCTTCTTATTATGAAACCCTGCAGACCATCACACAAGATGTAACATATCCAAGGTCATCCCATGGCAACAACATTTGGATCTTCTATTTTTTTCCTAAGATAATAATAACTACAAACTGGATTGACTTTGGTTTTTTGTACAGATGAAATAAACAACTTGTTAATTAAGCTTTAGAGGTGCTGGTCGCCAGGTTTAGTTGCCAGACATGCTATTTCCAGTCTTTATGCTAAGCTAACCAGCATCTACTAGTTAAGATGCTGACCAGAACACCCAAAGTCCCTGGTTCAAGTACTTTGCTAAGAGTGTATTGCTTTACTTGACCCCTCTCCTCTGCCATACTGATGTGATAGTAAGAATAAAGTGAGCTGGAAGTTCTGAGCAAACAACGGGTGTAGCTTGGGCTGTAATTTGTGCTAAACAAGCAAAAGCAACCTGAGAACAACCAATAAACACTTGCGTTTTGGTCTTTTTCATTTATTTATTTTTCTGTGGCCAAACTTAAATTTGTTCCACCAGATGCAAAGCTCTGAATAAAGCTGACTTGTCTCTCTATTTTTAATCCATCCAACAATTTATTTTCCAGCGTGAAATGAGCAAAACGCCCTCACAGTGCCAATAGTAGACCTTTTGTCTTTTTTTCAAACTCAAAATTAAGCTTTACAAACGCAGTTGTTTCAGTGGCTATTGTTACCCCCTCCTTCCCTGTGACTTTTGGATGCAACGCTGCAGATGAGTTCTTAGCCTGAGGTTGGAATTGTTATTATTAAGCCCTGGATAGACTGATGTGGCTCAGGCTAAGCGTTGGTATAGCGGTCTTTATCCCACCATAATGCTAAAATAATCTGGAGGATCTTGACACAGAGCAGGAGAGCATAGCCTCAGGCGTACGACAATGTTATAGAGATGTTAAATACTCTGTGTGTACACATTTGTATTTGTGTATGTGTGTGATTCTTATCACTAACTCAATTGTGCCATGCCCTGGCTTGTGTTTTCTTTCAGAGTTAAGGAAAACACTGTTCTTACATAGAGCTGTAGCTGTGTGGTGGTTGGTCCTGGAGCCCCGAGGGACTCGCCTTTCTCTTCCTCCCCCTCCGCCTGTGCTCTAGGTCTGGTGTAGGTGAAAGTAGTCCCTGCTGCCTGGTACTCCCCAGGAGGGTCCACAGCCCACCGCCCGTTCACCACCGAAGCCCCTGTGCCACTCCTCATGGCTGGAGAAAAGGGGGTGGAGTGTTGGAAGGGCAGACAGGAGGAATGAAGCATGATTTGAGTTATGTTTTCGTTTCTTATTTTGATTGTTTAGTCTACAAAGTGGTGAATTCCTAGGAAACCCCATAAACCCAAACACACTCTCAGACAGACAAAGACTTTGGAGTGCTGTCTCATTATCAGACAAGATGACGAACACTCACACATACACACTTCACTGGTTCCTTATGGGCTCTAACAATACAAGCTTTATCTGCTTGGGGTCTGTGAGGCCACAACATTTACAGTTTTGGTCTGAGCCAGCACACACACACACACACACACACACACACACACACACACACACTTGTGAGCCAATCGGCAATTCCCTCGCCACAATCTTGCTTTTACTGGAGCTGCAAACAGTGTTATGTAAGAAACCTTAAACTGTGTGCGTGTGTGCATGATTTTGTTTGTGTCTATTAGCTCTTACCCAGGTAATTAGGGCTGGCTCGCCTTTCTGTGATGTTAATGAATGTAGCTCCTGGCGGGATGTCCAGGATCTTGTGGTAACCAATGGGAACCGAGACATTTTGGAAACTTCCCGTCACCTTTCGACAGGAGCTCTCCCGCCCACCACACACTCCACACTTGTCAATCACAGAGCCGGAGCCCAGCACCCCGTCGCAACCTTCGGTCTGGCAGGAGAGGAAGGTGAAAAGATGTGAGTGATGGGTCAGACAATGTGGGAAAAAAAAGTGGGGTGGGGGAACAAAAGAGATGTGGGAGAAGGGGAGGGGACATAGCAGAGAAAAGCTATTCCAATTTGGTTGAAATTTCCCATCCATCGCCAGTGTTTATTTCACCATTGTTTGTGTAATTAGTAACTATTGCTGGCCAGATTTATGCCAGAAACAGAAGTGTGGAATAAGTATAAAATCATTGAGTGCAAATGATAGAAAGAGAGAGAGAAACAGAGGCCCAGAGCAGGGTAATACAAAAGATTGGAGCCACTCTGGATCTGAATGCCAGGCTTGAATCAGCCTGAGACAGAGAGGTTCTGGATTTTGTCAACACCGGCTAGACAGGATTGGGTTCAGACACCTGAAGCTAACATCTCCCACACATGCACATATAAATGCACTCACCAGACATCGCCCCTCTACACACACATCGTTGGAGCTGATGTTAAAGCAGGGGGTCCCGTCTCTGACACGCTCGGCCTGGCGGACATAGAAACGATAGCCCGAAGGTCTGCAGGTCAGCTCGCACTGTTTGTCCGCACCAACTGCAACACAGGGACAGAGGAAAGAATCGTTACTGCATAAAGTATTGCTTTATATGTGTCTGACGGTGAGGTCTTCTGCATAAGTCTGTGAAGCTTCTTTCTGCTTCTGCCTGGCGCTGAGAAGACCCAGCTGAGCGATGAATGTCTTTCCATGTGGCTTCCCCCTACTGTCAGACAGCACTGGAGTGATGAGCTCTGCTGCTCACGTTTGTGAATGCAGTCACTGCTGCACCATCCCGGGAGCTACATACCCAGAGGAGAGGTGTAAACATAAGACTGATTTACGAGAAAAACCCATCGGGCAAACACTGCAGGTATAGATAGATGTACAAGGAAAAATAGAACAGATGGGAAGAATAAGAGAAAGTGAAGACAGCTTCAAGGTAAAAGAGGAAATTGAAGTTCTTCAGTGACACTTCTGAGAGAAGATATCTTCGTGTGATAAACAGTGAGTTAGCATACTTGCCAAAATGTTTCCTTTAATAAAGACTTGAAAAAGACAGAAGAATGGGTGATAAAGACAGGAAGGGACTGTGAGCGGCTAAACTGTTCATTGCCCTCTTAGAGGACAGAGATTGGGGGTCTTACATGGGTTAAAGGCCTTGGGCTGAGCTGGTGTGTGTGTGTGTGTGTGTATAGACCTGTGTTTGTGCGTGTGAAATAGAGCTATAAACAAGGGCTCATAGCATGAGTAAGGGGTCAGAGATGTAGTTGCAGGTGGGAGGGAGGAGTTTCTGTCAGCAGGTGGTCAGGGGTTAAAGGACAAATGCTGTGCTTCTGAATTTGTGACTTCTTACTGTGGCGTCACACATCCAAATATAATATAAATAAATAAATAAATGTGAACACATATTGTGGTCTCACTATTGTAGAGTTATATCGTTCTGTCCTTTTCGGTTTTCTCTCAAAAAGTGCTGTTCTGGTATCACATCGATGCCACTTCATTTGCATATTATACTACTGAAGATTGTTTCACCTTAGAAAGATATCTTCTCCCACTTCAATATGCCATCATCAGCGAGTAACCCAAAGCCCCTTCAAAGTCAAGATGCTCATATAAGATACTAGAACAAAGACGAAAGGTCAAATACAAGCTTTCACCTTGTAGAGAGAATGCAGAAAGTGTATACTTTGTATGTAGGGAACTGAAAGTAACTCCATATGCTTTCAAAGAACCTCTGTTCCTTGACTCTGTACACTTCAACAGAATGACAGAAGCAATACACAACATAATATAAATAATACGAGAACATGGCAAACCTCCAGACAGAAGAGAAGGATTAGTAAATCTGGCCTATTAAGATGCTACTTCATTGATTTGTTGTTTTCCATTACAGCAAATGGAAGGATTAGGTGTTAAGGAAGCTTGGAGTATTTCACTGGGAGGGCAAAGTGAACCAAGTATTATCTTAATGACTGAAAAGTGGCCCAAAATAGACCTGCATCAGGGATGTCTCGACAAAAAACACTTAAGTTTGGACCGAGACACCATGTACAGGTTTGTTCCTCTGCCAGTTAGACATCCTCATCTGTGTATTTATATCTTACTAAGTGGCTGGAAGTGGTCAGGAAGTAATACACGTGAAGCAATTGACTCTGGATGTTTATCTTTCCACAAAGTTAGGAAGTTATGGTACATAACTAGGTGCATCAATTGGCTTATAAATATACTCTGAAAATGTAGTCGTGGTCCCTCAGAATGGGTAAACATGGACTGTACGATACTTTGGGAAGCAGAAACAGATTCATTGGTGTCGTAATAGACTTATCAGAGTTTATTTTGTTTCTGGAAATGCAGTCAAATGTTTCTCAAATATGGCGTGAGAGAGAATATTAAATGTTAGAAAAGTATGTGCTGATATGTCATCAGCATAATGTGGAAACTATCTGGTACCAATAAGAGGAAGAAGAGGAATGGAGCGGTGATGGCTTATTTAAACCATTTGAGACCACAATATGTATTTGTATTAATAATACAACAGCTTTGTGTAATCCGATGGCATTTGATCAGAAAAGGCATCTGTTCTTTTAAAGTACTTGATATTGTATATACTTGAGAGCTAACTGATTTTTGTTTTCAATTAACATTAATGTCTTGGTGGCGGCATATTGTTAACTAATTGGTACTGTCTGTGACTTTCTTAAACTATACCTCTGCTTATATGCACCGATTATTTTGCTGCTGTCTGGTAATTGCAGCGAGACAGATATAGAGTACACACATTTAGAAAGGAAGGAAGGAAGAAAAAAGGGAGGTGGTGTTCCCACCATCTCTCTCTCTACCCTTGTTCTCCCTTTTCTGTCTGTCATAGTTATCTTTGAGAGATTAGACTGGAGACAGTGACCGAAAAGAGAGGGGGAGACGTGTTGCCACTCACGTACCCTCTGCCTCTCTCTCTGTATGCTTCCTGCTCATCTCCCTCATTCTCCATCTCCTCAATATCCTGCCCTGCACTCCTAATCACCTTTGACTCTCTATTTGTGCTCCTTTATCTTTCATTTGTCTCTAGCTACTTCATTCTGCTTCTCTGTTCCTCTCGTCGCTTCGCTTCGATCTCCGGCCTATCTGTTTTTTCCACTGTCTCTCTCTCTCTCCCTCTCTGAGCTTAGTGTTCAGACAGTGGAATATATGTTGTCTGAATATACTTCCCCACTATCTCTCCGTCTAAACAAACTCCAACAGGGAGAGAGAAAGAGAGAGGCAGCGGGACAGGAAGAGGGGAGGATGGGTAAGCAGATTGGTGTTGAGGCCTGAAAAAAAGGGAATATTCAAGTAAAACAACACCTGCACGTGCAGCGCTTACAAAACGAGAGGTAACATTATTCAGGGATGTTGTAAGAGGAAACATTACCACTCAAATTAATCCCTTCTGGGGGTTTATGACAGCTTTAAAGTTTAAGCTTCCAGTGCCTAACCAACGGCCACAACACTTTTCATACATAACAGGGCTGGCACCTTGGGAGGCAAAACAATCCCACACTAAGTAGCAAGAGCTGACTGCACGGTGTAACATAAATACTTATGGTAAATATATGCAGTACGGTACAAAGTCCTAAACAGATGAGTGCAGCTGGAGAGAAATGACTAATACACCATTCAATGTGGTAACACACACACACACACACACACACTCTCTGTGCAGCCTCCAGTGTGTTGATGGGAAGCGAGATATGAAGATTTGGGTTGTCGCCAATGGGAACGGACTGAAGTAAACAGTGCGATACAGTTTACTTAGCAGAGTGGAAAAGGATCATCCACAGCGCTGATCAAGTGTGTCTGACCCAGCTGACGTCATCTGCAAATACCTTTAACACATACAGTACTGTATCCCCTCATCCCCACTAATGCATGTGACATCTGCCTTTTGGTGGCTTCTTTTAGCCAAAAGAATCCTCACAGTGATTCAACTATGCTGTGTCTTTCCGACCGTGATGTATGCTGTGTGATAAGAGGTTTTCTTTGCTTTTCTTCCTGCCATCTCCTCTTCTCAACAGATCTCAAGGACACGCTGGTTTAAAGTAATCCAGAGCAGAGGGCAAGGACACACAGCACATGAAGAGAATGTAAGAGCAGCTAAATTCAGGATGAATACAGAATTCTCACTCTTTCCCCTCACAAACACACAGAGCAGGGGGGTGGCGGGTGAAAGGAAAGCCCCTGTGTTTATGCAGACAGTTAGACTCCAGCTGATAGCTCTGCGATGACTCCCCATTACAGATGCTACCATGTCTAGATCCTCAAAACTGGCCTGAGAGTTGACCAAAAATGATCAGAACATCCTCCAAGGTGTACTCTTTCTGTGTTGTCATGGAAATAACTTGGGTAATCCACCCATTATATATACAAACGTATCCTATGCAGGGTCACAAGGGGATGACCAGCTTATGGGTGAACAGCAACCAACCGAGTACATCCAGGACACTCGCATCCATATAAACAGGCAATTGAGAATTCAAGCCCACCTGAATGAAGCTATGTGTGACGGTTCGTATCTGGACCCAAAGTGCAATCACACGACTTCCAGGTATCTTTGACCTTTTATTTAAAGCTCTGGAAACAGCAGGCAGAGCAACGATCAAACAGAAGGCTGTTCGGTTCCCCGGGAGTCGGGCTAGCGGGTTAAAAAGGGACAGGCAGGGTCGGCAGATCGGTCTGAGAACAAATGCTGAAGAGTCTGGCATGAAAAGGAGTTGAGGTGACGAGGTGGGAGTGACTGACAAATAGTGAGGAGGGTGTGGAGCTGAACTGTGACAGTGTGGCGCTACATACTGTGAGACGAATGTGACTACCACGGCAGAGCTTGTAGCTGTCTTTACGCTATTTGTGGAAATCATGTCATTCTTCATAACGTCTTATTAGTGTTCATTTGTAGTTTCATCTACGTGTGCATTAAAACAGAATAAAACCAAACCGAATCTGCACATGGTGGTGTTGCTGATCTAGTGCGCCCGGCTCTACACTCTCAAGTGTGCATGTTGAGGAGTTCCAGCCATCTGATACAGTAATCACAAGTGGATAGGAAGACATACAAAACACAAACATACATGCGCCAACATTTGGCCACATACTATCATTCATTGACAGTACAAGCACACACACTTGCCAACAATCTCATACTGTTAATACACAGAGGCTTACACACATTAGCCTAATGACAAATACTGTTGATATCATCTCACAGCTGTGTTTCACTGGACTCTCTTTGTCTTCCCCTCCTCCAATCTCT